>NW_019266688.1:0-6883 GCF_002742605.1 Olea europaea var. sylvestris
ATTTGCAAAAAATGGACAAACCCGAAGTTATCATGAACTCAAAAACAACTTTTCGTTAGCTCGGTTCCAATCGAATTAGACTAGCAATTCACAAAAAATGAACAAACCCAAAGTTATCAAGAAATCAAAAGCCACTTTTCATTGGCTCGATTCCAATCGAATTAGACTAGCAGTTCGTCAAAAACGAACAAACCCGAAGTTATCACGAAATCAATAACCACTTTTCATTGGCTTGATCCCAATCTAATTAGACTAGCGATTTGCGAAAGACGGACAAACCCGAAGTTATCATGAAATCAAAAACAACTTTTCAATGGCTCGGTTCCAATCGAATTAGACTAGCAATTCACAAAAAATGAACAAACCCAAAGTTAACATGAAATCAACCACTTTTCATTGGCTTGCCGATCGAATTAGACTGGCAATTCACAAAAAATGAACAAACCCAAAGTTATCATGAAATCAAAAGCCACATTCATTGTCTCGATACCAATCGAATTTAGCAATTCGACAAAAATGAACAAAATCGAATTAGACTAGCAATTCGATAAAAATGAACAAACCCGTGGTTATCATGAAATCAAAACCCTCTTTTCGTTGGCTTGATTCCAGTCGAACTAGGCTAGCTATTCGCCAAAACAAACAAACCCGAAATTATCATGAATCAAAAACCACTTTTTATTAGCTCGATTCCAATCGAATTAGTTAAGTGATTCGGCAAAAACGAATAAGCCAGAAGTTATCATGAAATCAAAAACCAATTTTCATTGGCTCGATTCCAATCAAATTAGACTAGCAATTTGCCAAAAATGAACAATCCCGAAGTTATCTAGAAATCAAAAGGCACTTTAGATTAGTTCGACTCCAATCGAATTAGACTAGCATTTCGCAAAAAATGAACAAATCCGAAGTTATCATGAAATCAAAAGATACTTTTCATTGGTACGATGCCAATCGAATTTGACTAACGATTCGCCAAAAATGAACAAACCGAAAGTTATCATGGAAACAAAAACCACTTTTAATTGGCTCGATTCGAATCGAATTAGACTAGCGATTCGCCAAAAATGAAAAAATCCGAAGTTAATATGAAATCAAAAACCAATTTTCATTGGCTCGATTGCAATAGAATTAGACTAGCAATTCGACAAAAATGAACAAACTCGTATTTATAATAAAATCAAAAGTCACATTTCATTGGCTCGATTCCAATCGAATTAGACTAGCAATTCGCTAAAAATAAACAAACCCGAAGTTATCATGAAATCAAATGTTACATTTCTTTGGTACGTTTCCAACAGAATTAGACTTGCAATTCGCCAAAAATGAACAAACCCGAAGTTATCATGAAATCAAAAACTTTATTTTGATTGGCTCGATTCCAATCAAATTAGACTTGTGATTTGCGAAAAACGAACATACCCGAAGTTATCAAGAAATCAAAAACAACTTTTCATTGGCTGGATTCCAATCGACTTAGACTAGCAATTCACAAAAAATGAACAAACCCAAAGTTATCATGAAATCATCAGAAGCCACTTTTCTTTCGCTCGATTCCAATCGAATTAGATTAGCAATTCGCCTAAAATGAACAAACCCAAAATTATCATGAAATCAAAAGCCACTTTTCATTGGATTGATTCCAATCAAATTAGACTGGCAATTCACAAAAAATGAACAAACCCAAAGTTATCATGAAATCAAAAACCACTTTTCATTGTCTCGATTCCAATCGGATTAGACTAGCAATTCGCCAAAAATAAAAAAATCCGAAGTTATCATGAAATCAAAATCCACTTTTCATTGGCCTGATCCCAATCGAATTAGACTAGTGATTTGCGAAAAACGAACATACCCGAAGTTGGCTCAATTCCAATCGAATTAGACTAGCAATTCACAAAAATGAGCAAACCCAAATTTATCATGAAATCTTCAAAAGCCACTTTTCTTTCGCTTGATTCCAATCAAATTAGATTAGCAATTCGCCTAAAATGAATTGCCAAAAACGAATGAACCTGTAGTTATCATGAAATAAAAAATCACTTTTCATTGTCTCGATTCCAATCAAATTACACTAGCAATTCGCTAAAAATGAACAAACCCGAAATTATCATGAAATCAAAAACCACTTTTCAGTAGCTCGACTCCAATCGAATTATACTAGCAATTCGCCAAAAACGAACAAATCCATAGTTATCAAGCAATCATGAGCATCTTTTCATTGGCTCGATTTCAATCAAATTAGTCTAGCAATTGGCCGAAAATAGACGCACCTGAAGTTATTATGAATCAAAAACCCCTTTTCATTTGCTCGATTCCAATCGAATTAGACTAGCAATTTACCAAAAAGGAACAAACCAGAAGTTATCATGAAGTCAAAAACAACTTTTCACTTGCTCGATTCCAATCAAATTAGACTGGCAATTCACAAAAAATGAACAAACCCGAAGATATCATGAAATCAAAAACCACTTTTCATTCTCTCGGTTCCAATCGATTTAGACTAGCAATTTGCCAAAAATGAACAAACTCAAAGTTATCATGTAATCAAATGCCACTTTTCATTGGCTTGATCCCAATCAAATTAGACTAGTGATTTGCGAAAAACGAACATACCCGAAGTTGGCTCAATTCCAACCGAATTAGACTAGCAATTCACAAAAATGAGCAAACCCAAAGTTATCATGAAATCTTCGAAAGCCACTTTTCTTTTGCTTGATTCCAATCAAATTAGATTAGTAATTCGCCTAAAATGAACAAATCCAAAATTATCAAGAAATCAAAAGTCACTTTTCATTGGCTTCATTCCAATTGAATTAGACTGGCAATTCACAAAAAACGAACTAACCCGAAGTTATCATGAAATCAAAAACCACTTTTCATTATCTCGATTCCAATCGAATTAGACTAGCAATTCACCAAAAATGAACAAATCTGAAGTTATCATTAAATCAAAAACCACTTTTCATTGGCTCGATTCCAATCGAATTAGACTAGCGATTTGCAAAAAATAAACAAAATCGAAATTATCATGAAATCAAAAACAACTTTTCATTGGCTCGATTCCAATCGAATTAGACTAGCAGTTCGCCAAAAACGAACAAACCCGAAGTTATCATAAAATCAAATGTCTCATTTCATTAGCTCGATCCCAATCGAATTAGACTAGAAATTCGCCAAAAATGAATAAAACAAAAGCTATCATGAAATCAAAAACCACTTTTCATTGCCACGACTCCAATAGAATTAGACTAGAAACTTGCCAAAAACGAACGTACCTGAAGTTACCATGATATCAAAAACCACTTTTCATTGGTTCGATTCCAATCAAATTAGGCTAGAAATTTGCCAAAGAGATTAAACCCGAAGTTGTAATGAAATAAAAAACTACTGTTCATTGGCTTTATTCAAATCGTATTAAACTAGCAATTCCCCAAAAGCGAACAAATCCGATGTTATCATGAAATGAAAAACCACTTTTCATTGGCTTGATTCCAATAGAATTAGACTAGCAATTCGACAAAAATGAACAAACCCGAAGTTATCATGAAATTAAAAGTCACATTTCAATGGCTCGATTCCAATCAAATTAGACTAGCAATTCACAAAAAATGAACAAACCCGAAGCTATCATGAAATTAAAGACCTCTTTTGATTGGCTTGATTTCAATCGAATTAGACTAGCAATTTGCCAAAACCGAACAAACACGAAGTTATCATGAAATGAAAAATCACTTTTCATTGGCTCGAATCCAATAGAAATAGACTAGCAATTTGCCAGAAACGAACAAACCCGAAAGTTATCATGAAATCAAAAGTCACCTTCCATTGGTACGATTCCAACCGAATTAGACTAGCAATACTGCAAAAATGAACAAACCAGATGTTATCAAACCAGAAGTTATGTGAAATGAAAAATCACTTTTCATTGGCTCGATTCCTAGCAATTTGCCAAAACCGAACAAACACGAAGTTATTATGAAATGAAAAATCACTTTTCATTGGCTCGATTCCTAGCAATTTGCCAAAACCGAACAAACACGAAGTTATTATGAAATGAAAAATCACTTTTCATTGGCTCGATTCCAATCGACTTAGACTAGGAATTCGCCAAAAATGAATAAACTCGAAGTCATCATGAAATCAAAAACCCCTTTTGATTGGCTCGATTTCAATCGAATTAGACTATCAATTCGTCAAAAACAAACAAACCCGAAGTTACCATGAAATCAAAAACCAGCTTTCATTGGCTCAGTTCCAATCGAATTAGACTAGCAATTTGCCAAAAAGAACAAACCCAAAGTTATCATGAAATCAAAAACATCTTTTCATTGGCTCGATCCCAATCGAATTAGACTAGCAATTCGCAAAAAATGAACAAACCCGAAGTTATCATGAAATCAAAAGCCACATTTCATTGGTTCGATTCCAATCAAATTAGACTGGCAATTCGCCAAAAATGAATAAACTCGAAGTCATCATGAAATCAAAAACCTCTTTTGATTGGCTCGATTCCAATCGAATTAGACTATCAACTCACCAAAACGAACAAACCCGAAGTTATCACGAAATCAAAAACAAGTTTTTATTGTCTCGATTCCAATCGAATTAGACTCGTTATTTGCCAAAAAGAACATAACCGAAGTTATCATGAATTCAAAAACCTCTTTTCAATGGCTCGATTCCAATCGAATTAGACTAGCAATTTCCCAAAAACGAATAAACCCTAAGTTATCATGAAATTAAAAACCAATTTTCATTGGCTCAATTCCAGTCGAATTAGACAATCAATTCCCCGAAAACGAACAAATCCGAAGTTATCGTGAAACCAAAAGCCACATTTCATTAGCTCGATTCCAATCGATTTAGACTAGCAATTCGCCAAAAATGAACAAACTCGAAGTTAGCATGAAATCAAAAATCTCTTTTGATTGGCTAGATTCCAATCGAATTAGAATAGCAAATCGCCAAAAATGAACAAACCCGAAGTTTTCATGAAATCAAAAACCACTTTTCATTGCCTCAATTCCAATCGAATTAGACAGCAATTCGCCAAAAATGAACAAATTCGAAGTTAATATTAAATCAAAAACCACTTTTCATTGGCTCGATTGCAATAGAATTAGACTAGCAAGTCGACAAAAATGAACAAACTCGTAGTTATCGTAAAATCAAAAGTCACATTTCATTGGCTCGATTCCAATCGAATTAGACTAGCAATTTGCAAAAAATGAACAAACCTAAGGTTATCATGAAATCAAAGACCTCTTTTGATTGGCTCGATTTCAATCAAGTTAGACTAGCAATTTGCTGAAAACGAACAAACCCGAAGTTATCATGAAATCAAAAGCCACATTTCATTAGCTCGATTCCAATCGAATTAGAATAGCAATTCGCCCAAAATAAAAAAACCCGATGTTATATGAATTCAAAAACAACTTTTCATTGGCTCGATTCCAATCAAATTAGACAAGCAACTCGCCAAAAATGAACAAACCCGAAGTTAACATGAAATCAAAAGCCTCATTTCTTTGGCTCAATTCCAATCGAACTAAACTAGCAATTCACAAAAAATAAACAGACTCGAAGTTATCATGAAATCAAAAACATTTTTTATTGGCTCGATTCCAATCGAATTAGACTAGCAATTCGCCAAAAACGAAGAAGCCTGAAGTTATCATGAAATCAAAAACCACTTTTCATTGGCTCGATTACAATCGAATTAGACAAGCAATTTGCCGAAAACGAACAAGTCCGAAGTTATAATGAAATCAAAAACTACCTTTCATTGACTCCATACCAATCGAATTGGACTAGCAATTCGCAAAAAATGAACAAACCTGAAGTTTTCATGAAATCAAAGACCACTTTTCATTAGCTCGATAACAATCGAATTAGTCTAGCAATTTGCCAAAAACAAACAAACCCATAGTTGTCATGAAATCAAAAACCACTTTTCATTAGCTCGATTCCAATCTATTTAGACTAGCAATTCGTAAAAAATGAACAAACCAGATGTTATAATGAAATCAAAAGCCACTATTAATTGGCTCGTTCCAATCGAATTAGACTAGTAATTCGCCAAAAATGAACAAATCCAATTTTATCATAAAATCAAAAACCAATATTTATTGGCTCGATTCAAATTGAATTAGACTAGCAATTCGTAAAAAATAAACAAACACGAAGTTATCATGAAATCGAAAACCTATTTTGATTGGCTCGATTCCAATCGAATCATACTAGCAATTTGCCAAACACGAACAAACCCGAAGTTATCATAAAATCGAAAACGACTTTTCATTGGCTCAATTCCGATCAAGTTAGACTAGCAATTTGCTGAAAACGAACAAACCCGAAGTTATCATGTAATCAAAAACCACTCTTCAATGGCTCGATTCCAATCAAATTAGACTAGCAATTCGTCTAAAACTGATAAACCCGAAGTTATCTTGAAATCAAAAATCACTTTTCATTGGCTCAATTCCAATCAAATTAGACTAGCAACTCGCAAAAAATGAACAGACCCGAAGTTATCATGAAATCAAAAGCCACTATTCATTGCCTTGATTCTAATCGAATTAGACTAGCAATTTTTCGAAAACGATCAAACCCGAAGTTATCATGAAATCAAAAACAACTTTTCATTGGCTCGATTCCAATCGAATTAGACTAGCAATTTGTCGAAAATGAACAAACCAGAAGTTATCATGAAATTAAAAACCACTTTTCATTGGCTCGATTCCAATCAAATTATACTAGCTATTCGTCAAAAATGATAAAAAACCTGAAGTTATCATGAAATCAAAAGCCACATTTCGTTGTCTCGATTTCAATCGAATTAGACTAGCAATTCGCAAAAAATGAACAAACTTGAAGTTAT
>NW_019266689.1:0-386 GCF_002742605.1 Olea europaea var. sylvestris
TGGTTGAGAATATTATCTACAATTTAAACTGTCCAACATGGTAATGAAACGTGGCAAAGTGTAATCTGAAGTGTACACCACAACGTATATGTCGCAAGGTTCTTACGGATTTAACTTTGCCATTTGTACACTAATTTTTGACATGTTGTTTGGCACCTGCATTGTCGTCAAGTGTCAATTGGATAGGAAAACTGTTTGAAATTTAAACTGTCCAACAGGGTAAGGTCACGTGGCAAAGTGTAAACTAAAGGGTGTACCATAGTGTGCATATAGCAAGGTTCTTACCGATTGAACTTTGCTATTTGTACATTGATTTTTGACACGTTGTTTGACACTTGCATTGTAGTCAAGTGTCAATTGGATGGGAAAACTGTTTGAAATTTAAA
>NW_019266689.1:702-2376 GCF_002742605.1 Olea europaea var. sylvestris
GAAATTTAAACTGTCCAACAGGGTAATGTCACGTGGCAAAGTGTAAACTATAGTGTACACGTAGCATGGTCCTTGCCGATTGAACTTTGGTATTTGTACACTATTTTTGGACACGTTGTTTGACACTTGCATTGTTGTCAATTGTCAATTGGATGGAAAAACTGTTTGAAATTTAAACTGTCCAACAGGGTAATGTCACGTGGCAAAGTGTAAACTAACTAAAGTGTTCACTATAGTGTACATGTAGCAAGGTTCTTACCAATTGAACTTTGCCATTTGTACACTGATCTTTGACACGTTTTTTGACACTTGCATTATTGTTAAGTGTCAATTGGATGAGAAAATTATCTGCAATTTAAACTGTCCAACATGGTAATGAAACGTGACAAAGTGTAATCTGAAGTGTACACCATAATGTATATGTCGCAAGGTTCTTACCGATTGAACTTTGCCATTTGTACACTGATTTTTGACCTGTTGTTTGACACCTGCATTGTCGTCAAGTGTCAATTGGATAGGAAAACTGTTTGAAATTTAAACTATCCATCAAGGTAATATCACGTGGCAAATTGTAAACTAAAGTATGTACCATAGTGTACATATAGCAAGGTTCTTACCGATTGAACTTTGCTATTTGTACGCTGATTTTTAACACGTTGTTTAACATTTGCATTGTTGTCTAGTGCAAATTGGATAGAAAAATAGTTTCAAAATTAAACTATCCAACAGGGCAATATCACGTGGCAAAGTGTAAACTAAAATGTACACCATAGTGTACATGTAGCATGGTTCTTATCGATTGAACTTTGCTATTTGTACACTGATTTTTGACACGTTGTTTGACACTTACATTGTTGTCATGTATCAATTGGATGGGAAAACTATTTGAAATTTAAACTGTCCAATAGGGTAATTTCTCTTAGCAAAGAGTAAACTAAAGTGTACACCAGAATATACATGTTGCAAGGTTCTTACGGATTGAACTTTGCTTTTTGTACACTGATTTTTGACACGTTATTTGACACTTGCATTGTTGTCAAGTGTCAGTTGAAGGGGAAAATGGTTTGAAATTTAAACTATCCGATATGGTAATGCCATGTGGTAAAGTGTAAACTAAAGTGCACACAGTAGTGTACATGTAACACAGTTCTTACCGATTAAACTTTAATATTGGTACACTAATTTATGACACGTTGTTTGACATTTGCATTGTTGTCAAGTGTCAATTGGAGGGGAAAACTTCTTGAAATTTAAATTGTCTAAGAGAAAAATGTTACGTGCCAAAGTGTAAATTAAAGTGTACAACATAGTGTACATGTAGCAAGGTCCTTACCGATTGAACTGTGCTATTTGTACACTAATTTTCGACACGTTGTTTTACACTTGCATTGTAGTCAAGTGTCAATTGGATAGGAAAACCGTTTGAAACTTAAACTGTCTCATAGGGTAATGTCACGTGGCAAAGTGTAAACTAAAGTGTACACCATAGTATACATGAAGCAAGGTTCTTGCCAATTGAACTTTGCTAATTGTACACTAATTTTCGAACGTTGTTTGACTCTTGCATTGTTGTTAAGTGGTAATTGGATGGGAAAACTGCTAGAAATTTAAACTGTCCAAAAGGGTAATGTGACGTGGCAAAGTATAAAATAAAGTGTACACCATAGTGTACAT
>NW_019266689.1:4482-6881 GCF_002742605.1 Olea europaea var. sylvestris
GACATTACCCTGTTGGACAGTTTAAATTTCAAACAGTTTTCCCATCCAATTGACACTTGACTACAATGCAAGTGTTACACAACGTGTCGAAAATTAGTGTACAAATAGCAAAGTTCAATCGGTAAGGACCATGCTACATGTACACTATGGTGTACACTTTTGTTCACAGTTCGCCACGTGACATTACCCTGTTGGACAGTTTAAATTCAAAACAGTTTTTTCATCCAATTGACACTAGACAACAATGCAAGTGCTAAACAACGTGTCAAAAATCAGGGTACAAATAGCAAAGTTCAATTGGTAAGGACTATGCTACATGTACACTATGGTGTACACTTTTGTTCACACTTCGCCACGTGACATTACCCTGTTAGACAGTTTAATTTGAAATAGTTTCCCCTTCGATTAACACTTGACAACAATACAAGTGTCAAAAAATGTGTCAAAAGTACCAATATCAAAGTTCAATCGGTAAGAACCATGCTACACGTGCACTACTGTGTACACTTTAGTTTACACTTTACCAGGTGAAATTACCCTATCAGACAGTTGAAATTTCATACCATTTTCCTCTCCGATTGACACTTGATAACAATACAAGTGTCAAACAACATGTTAAAAATCAGTGTACAAATAGCAAAGTTCAATCGCTAAGAACCTTGCTATATGCACACTATGGTATACACTTTTGGTTACACTCTACCACATGACATTACCTTGTTGAACAGTTTAAATTTCGAACTTTTTTCGCACCCAACTGATACTAGACAACAATGTAAGTGTCAAACAACGTGTCAAAAATCAGTGTACAAATAGGGAAGTTCGATCGGTAAGAACCCTGCTACATGTACACTATGGTGTAAACTTTAGTTTACACTTTGCCACGTGATATTACCCTGTTGGATAGTTTAAATTTCAAACAATTTTTCTATCCAATTGACACTAGACAACAATGCAAGTGCTAAACAACGTGTCAAAAATTAGGGTACAAATAACAAAGTTCAATTGGTTAGGACCATGCTAAATGCATACTATGCTGTACACTTTAGTTTACACTTTTCCATGTGACATTACCCTGTTGGACAATTTAAATTTTAAACATTTTTTCCATCCTATTGACACTTGACAACAATGCATGTGTTAAACAATGTGTCAAAAATTAGTGTACCAATATCAAAGTTCAATCGGCAAGAACTTTGCTAAATGTGCACTACTGTATAAACTTTAGTTTACACTTTACCACGTGAAATTACCCTATCGGACAGTTTAAATTTCATACCATTTTCCCCTCCGATCGACACCGGATAACAATGCAAGTGTCAAACAATGTGCCAAAAATCAGTGTACAGATAGCAAAATTCAATCAGTAAGAACCTTGCTATATGCAAACTATGGTAGGCACTATTGTTTACACTTTGCCACGTCACATTACCCTGTTGGATAGTTTAAATTTCAAATAGTTTTCCCATCCAATTGACACTAGACAACAATGCAAGTACTAAACAACGTGTCAAAAATCAGGGTACAAATAGCAAAGTTCAATCGTTAAGGACAAGGCTACATGTACACTATGGTGTACACTTTAGTTTACACTTTGCCACGTGACATTACCCTGTTAGACAATTTAAATTTTAAATAGTTTTTCCATCCAATTGACACTTGACAACAATGCATGTGTCAAACAACGTGTCAAAAATCAGTGTACCATTATCAAAGTTCAATCGGTAAGAACCATGCTAAATGTACACTACTGGGTAAACTTTAGTTTACACTTTACCACGTGAAATTACCCTATCAGACAGTTTAAATTTCATACCATTTTCCCCTCCGATTGACACCTGATAAAAATGCAAGTGTCAAACAACGTGTCAAAAATCAGTGTACAAATAGCAAAGTTCAATCGGTAAGAACCTTGCTATATGCAAACTATGGTAGACACTATTGTTTACACTTTGCCACGTGACATTACCCTATTGGATAGTTTAAATTTCCTACAACTTTCCCATCCAATTGACACTAGACAACAATGCAAATGTTAAACAATGTGTCAAAAATCAGCATACAAATAGCAAAGTTCAATTGGTAAGGAACACTATGGTGTACACTTTAATTTACCCTTTGCCATATGACATTACCCGATTGGATAGTTTAAATTTCAAACGGTTTTCCCATCCAATTGACACTTGACTACAATTCAAGTGTCAAACAACGTGTCGAAAATCAGTGTACAAAGAGCAAAGTTCAATCGGGAAGAACCTTGCTACATGTACACTCTGGTGTAAACTTTAGTTTACACTTTACCACGTGATATTACTGTATTGGATAGTTCAAATTTCAAATAGTTTCCCCATCCAATTGACACTAGACAACAATGCAAGTGCTAAACAGCGTGTCAAAAA
>NW_019266690.1:0-3248 GCF_002742605.1 Olea europaea var. sylvestris
GGTGAGTTCAATCCAAAACAATCGCTACATTTCCAAAAAGTACTTATGGTCCCAAAACGGACACCGTGTGCAAAAGTTACGTTTAATTCATCGTATGCCGGCAATCCAAGCGTTCCAAATATGCAAGTGCTCACTCTTTCAAAAAATGGCCGAAATCCCTCTTACGTCACGACGAAGTTGTGAGTTGAATCCACAACGGTCGCTACATTTCCAAAATGTACTTATGGTCCCTAAACGGACACCTTGTGCAAAAGTTACGCTAAATTTTTCGTACGTCGGCAATCCAAGCGTTCCAAATATGCAAGTGCTCACTCTTTCAAAAAATGGCCAAAATCCCTCATACGTCACGACGAAGTGGTGAGTTCAATCCAAGACGGTCGCTACATTTCCAAAAGGGACTTACGGGCCCAAAACGGACACCGGGTGCAAAGGTTTCGCTCAATTCTTCATACGCCGACAATCCAAGCGTTCCAAATATGCAAGTGTTCATTCGTTCGAAAAATGACCAAAATACCTCATACATCACGAAGAAGTTGTGAGTTAAATCCTCAACGGTCGGTACATTTCGAAAAAGGACTTACGGGCCCAAAACGGACACCGGGTGCAAAAGTTACGCTTAATTCTTTGTACGCCGACAATCCAAGCGTTCCAAATATGCGAGTGCTCACACTTTCGAAAAATGATCGAAATCTCTCATACGTCACGAGGAAGTGGTAAGTTCAATCCAAAACAATCGCTACATTTCCAAAAAGTACTTATGCTCCCAAAACGGACACCGTGTGCAAAAGTTACGCTCAATTCTTCGTATGCCAGCAATCCAAGCGTTCCAAATATGCAAGTGCTCACTCTTTCGAAAAATGGCCGAAATCCCTCTTACGTCATGACGAAGTTGTGAGTTAAATCCACAACGGTCGCTACATTTCCAAAAAGTACTTATGGTCCCAAAAAGGACACCTTGTGCAAAAGTTACGCTAAATTTTTCGTACGTCGGCAATCCAAGCGTTCCAAATATGCAAGTGCTCACTCTTTCGAAAAATGGCCGAAATCCCTCATACGTCACGATGAAGTGGTGAGTTCAATCCAAAACGGTCACTACATTTCCAAAAAGTACTTATTGTCCCAAAACGGACACCGGGTGCAAAAGTTGCGCTCAATTCTTCGTACGTTGACAATCCAAGCGTTCCAAATATGCAAGTGATCATTCTTTCAAAAAATGGCCTAAATCCCTCGTACGTCACGACGAAGTGGTGAGTTCAATCCAAAACGGTCGTTACATTTCCAAAAAGGACTTACGGGCCCAAAACGGACACCGGGTGTAAAAGTTACGCTCAATTCTTTGTACGGCGACAATCCAAGCGTTCCAAATATACAAGTGCTCAATCATTCGAAAAATGGTCGAAATCCCTCATACGTCACGACGAAGTTGGGAGTTCAATCCGAAACGGTCGCTACATTTCCAAAAAGGACTTACGGGCCCAAAACGGACACCGGGTGCAAAAGTTACGCTCAATTCTTTGTACGGCGACAATCCAAGCGTTCCAAATATACAAGTGCTCAATCATTCGAAAAATGGTCGAAATCCCTCATACGTCACGACGAAGTTGGGAGTTCAATCCGAAACGGTCGCTACATTTCCAAAAAGTACTTATGGTCCCAAAACGGACACCGTTTGCAAAAGTTACGCTCAATTCTTTGTACGCCGACAATCCAAGCGTTCCAAATATGCATGTGGTCATTCTTTCGAAAAATGGCCAAAATCCCTCATACGTCACGACGAGGTTGTGAGTTAAAACCAAAACGGTCGCTACATTTCCAAAAAGGACTTACGGGCCCAAAACGGACACTGGGTGCAAAAGTTACGCTCAATTCTTGGTATGCCATCAATCCAAGCTTTCCAAATATGCAAGTACTTACACTTTCAAAAAATGACTGAAATCCCTCATACGTCACGACGAAGTGGTGAGTTGAATCCAAAACGGTCGCTACATTTCCAAAAAGGAATTACGGTCCAAAAACGGACACCGGGTGCAAACGTTACGCTCAATTGTTCATACGTCAACAATCAAAGCGTTCGAAATATGCAAGTGCTCATTCTTTTGAAAAATGGCCGAAATCCCTCATACGTCACGATGAGGTTATGAGTTACATCCTAAACGGTCGCTACATTTCCAAAAAGGACTTACGGGCCCAAAACGGACACCGGGTGCAAAAGTTACGCTCAATTCTTTGTACGCCGACAATCCAAGCGTTCCAAATATGCAAGTGCTCACACTTTCGAAAAATGATCGAAATCCCTGATACGTCACGATGAAGTGGTGAGTTCAATCCAAAACGGTCGCTACACTTACAAAATGTACTTATGGTCCCAAAACGGACACCGTGTGCAAAAGTTACGCTCAATTCTTCGTACGCCGGCAATCCAAGCGTTCCAAATATCCAAGTGCTCACTCTTTCAAAAATTGGCCGAAATCCCTCTTACGTCACGACGAAGTTGTGAGTTAAATCCACAGCGGTCGCTACGTTTCAAAAAAGTACTTATGGTCCCAAAACGGACACCGTGTGCAAAAGTTTCGCTAAATTCTTCGTACGCCGGCAATCCAAGCGTTCCAAATATACAAGTGCTCACTCTTTCAAAAAATGGCCGAAATCCCTCTTACGTCACGACGAAGTTGTGAGTTAAATCCACCACGGTCGCTTCATTTTCAAAAAGTACTTATGGTCCCAAAACGGACACCGTGTGCAAAAGTTACGCTAAATTCCTCGTACGTCGGCAATCCAAGCGTTCCAAATATGCAAGTGCTCACTCTTTCGAAAAACGGCCGAAATCCCTCATACGTCACGATGAAGTTTTGAGTTCAATTCAAAACAGTCGCTACATTTTCAAAAAGTACTTATGGTCCCAAAACGGACACCGGGTGCAAAAGTTGCGCTCAATTCTTCGTACGTCGACAATCCAAGCGTTCCAAATATGCAACTGCTCACTCTTTTAAAAAATGGCCGAAATCCCTCTTACGTCACGATGAAGTTGTGAGTTAAATCCGCAACGGTCGCTACACTTCCAAAAAGTACTTATGGTCCCAAAACGAACACCGTGTGCAAAAGTTACGCTGAATTCTTCGTACGCCGGCAATCCAAGCGTTCCAAATATGCAGGTGCTCACTCTTACGCAAAAAGGCCAAAATCCCTCATACGTCACGACGAAGTTGTGAGTTCAACCCAAAACGGTCGCTACATTTCCAAAAAGTACA
>NW_019266690.1:3258-6880 GCF_002742605.1 Olea europaea var. sylvestris
CAAAAGGGTCGCTACATTTTCAAAAATTACTTATGGTCCCAAAACGGACACCGTGTGTAAAAGTTACGCTCAATTCTTCGTACGCCGACAATCCAAGCGTTCCAAATATGCAGGTGCTCACTCATTCGAAAAACGGCCAAAATGCCTAATACGGCACGACAAAGTTGTGAGTTCAACCCAAAACGGTCGCTACATTTCCAAAAAGTACATATGGTCCCAAAACGGACAACGGGTCCAAAAGTTACGCTCAATTCTTCGTACGTCGACAATCCAAGCGTTCCAAATGTGCAAGTGCTCACACTTTCAAAAAATGACCGAAATCCCTGATACGTTACGATGAAGTGGTGAGTTCAATCCAAAACGGTCGCTACATTTACAAAATGTACTTACGGTCCCAAAACGGACACCGTGTGCAAAAGTTACGCTCAATTCTTCGCACGCCGACAATCCAAGCGTTCCAAATATTAAAGTGCTCACTCTTTCGAAAATTGGCCGAAATTCCTCTTACGTCACGACGAAGTTGTGAGTTAAATCCATAGCGGTCGCTACGTTTCAAAAAAGTACTTATGGTCCCAAAATGGACACCGTGTGCAAAAGTTTCGCTAAATTCTTCGTACGCCGGCAATCCAAGCGTTCCAAATATACAAGTGCTCACTCTTTCAAAAAATGGCCGAAATCCCTCTTACGTCACGACGAAGTTGTGAGTTAAATCCTAAACGGTCGCTACATTTCCAAAAAGGACTTACGGGCCTAAAACGGACACCGGGTGCAAAAGTTACGCTCAATTCTTTGTACGCCGACAATCCAAGCGTTCCAAATATGCAAGTGCTCACTCTTTCGAAAAATGGCCGAAATCCCTCATACGTCACGATGAAGTTTTGAGTTCAATCCAAAACAGTCTCTACATTTCCAAAAAGTACTTATGGTCCCAAAACGGACACCGGGTGCAAAAGTTGCGCTCAATTCTTCGCACGTCGACAATCCAAGTGTTCCAATAATTCAAGTGCTCATTCTTTCGAAAAATGGCCAAAATCCCACGTACGTCACGACGAAGTTGTGAGTTCAACCTAAAACTGTCGCTACATTTCCAAAAAGTACTTATGGTCCAAAAATGGACACCGGGTGCAAAAGTTGCGCTCAATTCTTCGTACGTCGACAATCCAAGCGTTCCAAATATACAAGTGCTCATTCTTTCGAAAAATGGCCGAAATCCATCGTACGTCACGACGAAGTTGTGAGTTCAATCCAAAAAGGTCGCTACATTTCCAAAAAGTACTTATGGTCCCAAAACGGACACCGTGTGCAAAAGTTACGCTCAATTCTTCGTACGCCGGCAATCCAAGCGTTCCAAATATGCAGGTGCTCACTCTTTCGAAAAATGGCCAAAATGCCTAATATGTCACGACGAAGTTGTGAGTTCAACCCAAAACGGTCGCTACATTTCCGAAAAGTACATATGGTCCCAAAACGGACACCGGGTCCAAAAGTTACGCTCAATTCTTCGTACGTCGACAATCCAAGCGTTCCAAATAGGCAAGTGCTCACACTTTCGAAAAATGACTGAAATCCCTCATACGTCACGACGAAGTGGTGAGTTCAATCCAAATCGATCGCTATATTTCCAAAAAGTACTTGTGGTCCCAAAACGGACACCGTGTGCAAAAGTTACGCTCGATTCTTCGTACGTCGACTATCGAAGCGTTCCAAATATAAAAGTGCTCATTCTTTCGAAAAATGGCCGAATTGCCTCATACGTCAGGACGAAGTGGTGAGTTCAATCCAAATCGATCGCTATATTTCCAAAAAGTACTTGTGGTCCCAAAACGGACACCGTGTGCAAAAGTTACGCTCGATTCTTCGTACGTCGACTATCGAAGCGTTCCAAATATAAAAGTGCTCATTCTTTCGAAAAATGGCCGAATTGCCTCATACGTCAGGACGAAGTGGTGAGTTCAATCCAAATCGATCGCTATATTTCCAAAAAGTACTTGTGGTCCCAAAACGGACACCGTGTGCAAAAGTTACGCTCGATTCTTCGTACGTCGGCAATCCAAGCGTTCCAAATATGTAAGTGCTCACTCTTTCGAAAAATGACCGAAATCCCTCATACGTCACGATGAAGTGGTGAGTTCAATCCAAAACGGTCGCTACATTTCCAAAAAGTACTTATGATCCTAAAACGGACACCGTGTGCACAAGTTACGCTCGATTCTTCGTACGTCGGCAATCCAAGCGTTCCAAATATGTAAGTGCTCACTCTTTCGAAAAATGGCCGGAATCCCTCATACATCACGACTAAGTTTGGAGTTCAATCCAAAACGGTCGCTACATTTCCAAAAAGTACTTATGGTCCCAAAAAGGACACCGGGTGCAAAAGTTGCGCTCAATTCTTCGTACGACGACAATCCAAGCGTTCCAAATATGCAAGTGCTCACTCTTTTGAAAAATGGTCGAAATCCCACGTAGTCACGACGAAGTTGTGAGTTCAATCCAAATCGGTCGCTACATTTCCAAAAAGTACTTATGGTCCCAAAACGGACACCGTGTGCAAAAGTTACGCTTAATTCTTCGTACGCCGGCAATCCAAGCGTTCCAAATATGCAAGTGCTCACTCTTTCGAAAACTGGCCGAAATCCCTCATACCTCATGACGAAGTCATGAGTTCAATCCGAAACGGTCTCTACATTTCCAAAAAGTACTTATGGCCCCAAAACGGACACCGGGTGCAAAAGTTGCGCTCAATTCTTCGTACGTCGACAATCCAGGCGTTCCAAATATGCAAGTGCTCATTCTTTCGAAAAATGGCCGAAATCCCTCGTACGTCACGATGAAGTTGTGAGTTCAATCCAAAACGGTCGCTACATTTCCAAAAAGTACTTATGGTCCTAAAACGGACACCGTGTGCAAAAGTTACGCTCAATTCTTCGTACGCCGCCAATCCGAGCGTTCCAAATATGCATGTGCTCACATTTTGGAAAAATGGCCGAAATCCCTCATACGTCACGACGAAGTGGTGAGTTCAATCCGAAACGGTCGCTACATTTCCAAAAAGTACTTATGGTCCAAAAACGGACACCGTGGGCAAAAGTTGCGCTCAATTCTTCGTACGCCGGTAATCCAAGCGTTCCAAATATGCAAGTGCTCACTCTTTCGAAAAATGGTCGAAATCCCTCATACGTCATGACCAAGTTGTGAGTTAAATACAAAACGGTCGCTACATTTCCAAAAAGGACTTACGGGCCCAAAACGGAGACTGGGTGCAAAAGTTACTCTCAATTCTTCGTACGCAGACAATCCAAGCGTTCCAAATATGCAAGTGCTCACACTTTGGAAAAATGACCGAAATCCCTCATACATCACGACGAAGTGGTGAGTTCAATCCAAAACGGTCGCTACATTTCCAAAAAGTACTTATGGGCCCAAAACGGACACAGTGTGCAAAAGTTACGCTCAATTCTTCGTACGCCGACAATCCAAGTGTTCCAAATATGCAAGGGCTCACTCTTTCGAAAAAAGGCCGAAATCCCTCGTATGTCGCAACGAAGTGGTGAGTTCAATCCAAAACGGTCGCTACATTTCCAAAAAGGACTTACGGGCCTAAAACGGACACCGGGTGCAAAAG
>NW_019266691.1:0-272 GCF_002742605.1 Olea europaea var. sylvestris
TGACTGATTGATCGGAATGAAAAATCGAGCCGAGGGCAATTCCGTAATTTGTCGCGACGATGCCGGAATCGGCTAAAATTTGAATGATTGATAGGAAACAAAAATCGCGCCGAGAGCAATTTCGTCATTTTTCGCGACGGTGTCGGAATCCGCTAAAAGTTGACTGATTGATTGGAAACAAAAATCCAGCCGGGGGCAATTTCGTCATTTTTCGCGATGGTGCCGGAATCGGCTAAAATTTGACTGATTGATCGGAAACAAAAATCTCGTCG
>NW_019266691.1:606-6651 GCF_002742605.1 Olea europaea var. sylvestris
AAACAAAAATCGCGCCGGGGGCAATTTCGTCATTTTTCGCGACGGTGCCGGAATTCGCTAAAAGTTGACTGATTGATCGGAAACAAAAATCGAGCAGGGGGCAATATCGTCATTTTTCGCGACGGTGTCGGAATCGGCTAAAAGTTGACTGATTGATCGGAAACAAAAATCGAGCCGTGGGCAATTCCGTAATTTGTCGCGACGGTGCCGTAATCGGCTAAAATTTGACTGATTGATAGGAAACAAAAATCGCGCCGTGGGCAATTTCGTCATTTTTCGCGACGGTGTCGGAACCGGCTAAAATTTGACTGATTGCTCTAAAACAAAAATTGAGCCGGCGGCAATTTCGTCATATTTCGCGACGGTGTCGGAACCGGCTAAAATTTGACTGATTGCTCTAAAACAAAAATTGAGCCGGCGGCAATTTCGTCATATTTCGCGACGGTGTCGGAACCGGCTAAAATTTGACTGATTGCTCTAAAACAAAAATTGAGCCGGCGGCAATTTCGTCATATTTCGCGACGGTGTCGGAACCGGCTAAAATTTGACTGATTGCTCTAAAACAAAAATTGAGCCGGCGGCAATTTCGTCATATTTCGCGACGGTGTCGGAACCGGCTAAAATTTGACTGATTGCTCTAAAACAAAAATTGAGCCGGCGGCAATTTCGTCATATTTCGCGACGGTGTCGGAACCGGCTAAAATTTGACTGATTGCTCTAAAACAAAAATTGAGCCGGCGGCAATTTCGTCATATTTCGCGACGGTGTCGGAACCGGCTAAAATTTGACTGATTGCTCTAAAACAAAAATTGAGCCGGCGGCAATTTCGTCATATTTCGCGACGGTGTCGGAACCGGCTAAAATTTGACTGATTGCTCTAAAACAAAAATTGAGCCGGCGGCAATTTCGTCATATTTCGCGACGGTGTCGGAACCGGCTAAAATTTGACTGATTGCTCTAAAACAAAAATTGAGCCGGCGGCAATTTCGTCATATTTCGCGACGGTGTCGGAACCGGCTAAAATTTGACTGATTGCTCTAAAACAAAAATTGAGCCGGCGGCAATTTCGTCATATTTCGCGACGGTGTCGGAACCGGCTAAAATTTGACTGATTGCTCTAAAACAAAAATTGAGCCGGCGGCAATTTCGTCATATTTCGCGACGGTGTCGGAACCGGCTAAAATTTGACTGATTGCTCTAAAACAAAAATTGAGCCGGCGGCAATTTCGTCATATTTCGCGACGGTGTCGGAACCGGCTAAAATTTGACTGATTGCTCTAAAACAAAAATTGAGCCGGCGGCAATTTCGTCATATTTCGCGACGGTGTCGGAACCGGCTAAAATTTGACTGATTGCTCTAAAACAAAAATTGAGCCGGCGGCAATTTCGTCATATTTCGCGACGGTGTCGGAACCGGCTAAAATTTGACTGATTGCTCTAAAACAAAAATTGAGCCGGCGGCAATTTCGTCATATTTCGCGACGGTGTCGGAACCGGCTAAAATTTGACTGATTGCTCTAAAACAAAAATTGAGCCGGCGGCAATTTCGTCATATTTCGCGACGGTGTCGGAACCGGCTAAAATTTGACTGATTGCTCTAAAACAAAAATTGAGCCGGCGGCAATTTCGTCATATTTCGCGACGGTGTCGGAACCGGCTAAAATTTGACTGATTGCTCTAAAACAAAAATTGAGCCGGCGGCAATTTCGTCATATTTCGCGACGGTGTCGGAACCGGCTAAAATTTGACTGATTGCTCTAAAACAAAAATTGAGCCGGCGGCAATTTCGTCATATTTCGCGACGGTGTCGGAACCGGCTAAAATTTGACTGATTGCTCTAAAACAAAAATTGAGCCGGCGGCAATTTCGTCATATTTCGCGACGGTGTCGGAACCGGCTAAAATTTGACTGATTGCTCTAAAACAAAAATTGAGCCGGCGGCAATTTCGTCATATTTCGCGACGGTGTCGGAACCGGCTAAAATTTGACTGATTGCTCTAAAACAAAAATTGAGCCGGCGGCAATTTCGTCATATTTCGCGACGGTGTCGGAACCGGCTAAAATTTGACTGATTGCTCTAAAACAAAAATTGAGCCGGCGGCAATTTCGTCATATTTCGCGACGGTGTCGGAACCGGCTAAAATTTGACTGATTGCTCTAAAACAAAAATTGAGCCGGCGGCAATTTCGTCATATTTCGCGACGGTGTCGGAACCGGCTAAAATTTGACTGATTGCTCTAAAACAAAAATTGAGCCGGCGGCAATTTCGTCATATTTCGCGACGGTGTCGGAACCGGCTAAAATTTGACTGATTGCTCTAAAACAAAAATTGAGCCGGCGGCAATTTCGTCATATTTCGCGACGGTGTCGGAACCGGCTAAAATTTGACTGATTGCTCTAAAACAAAAATTGAGCCGGCGGCAATTTCGTCATATTTCGCGACGGTGTCGGAACCGGCTAAAATTTGACTGATTGCTCTAAAACAAAAATTGAGCCGGCGGCAATTTCGTCATATTTCGCGACGGTGTCGGAACCGGCTAAAATTTGACTGATTGCTCTAAAACAAAAATTGAGCCGGCGGCAATTTCGTCATATTTCGCGACGGTGTCGGAACCGGCTAAAATTTGACTGATTGCTCTAAAACAAAAATTGAGCCGGCGGCAATTTCGTCATATTTCGCGACGGTGTCGGAACCGGCTAAAATTTGACTGATTGCTCTAAAACAAAAATTGAGCCGGCGGCAATTTCGTCATATTTCGCGACGGTGTCGGAACCGGCTAAAATTTGACTGATTGCTCTAAAACAAAAATTGAGCCGGCGGCAATTTCGTCATATTTCGCGACGGTGTCGGAACCGGCTAAAATTTGACTGATTGCTCTAAAACAAAAATTGAGCCGGCGGCAATTTCGTCATATTTCGCGACGGTGTCGGAACCGGCTAAAATTTGACTGATTGCTCTAAAACAAAAATTGAGCCGGCGGCAATTTCGTCATATTTCGCGACGGTGTCGGAACCGGCTAAAATTTGACTGATTGCTCTAAAACAAAAATTGAGCCGGCGGCAATTTCGTCATATTTCGCGACGGTGTCGGAACCGGCTAAAATTTGACTGATTGCTCTAAAACAAAAATTGAGCCGGCGGCAATTTCGTCATATTTCGCGACGGTGTCGGAACCGGCTAAAATTTGACTGATTGCTCTAAAACAAAAATTGAGCCGGCGGCAATTTCGTCATATTTCGCGACGGTGTCGGAACCGGCTAAAATTTGACTGATTGCTCTAAAACAAAAATTGAGCCGGCGGCAATTTCGTCATATTTCGCGACGGTGTCGGAACCGGCTAAAATTTGACTGATTGCTCTAAAACAAAAATTGAGCCGGCGGCAATTTCGTCATATTTCGCGACGGTGTCGGAACCGGCTAAAATTTGACTGATTGCTCTAAAACAAAAATTGAGCCGGCGGCAATTTCGTCATATTTCGCGACGGTGTCGGAACCGGCTAAAATTTGACTGATTGCTCTAAAACAAAAATTGAGCCGGCGGCAATTTCGTCATATTTCGCGACGGTGTCGGAACCGGCTAAAATTTGACTGATTGCTCTAAAACAAAAATTGAGCCGGCGGCAATTTCGTCATATTTCGCGACGGTGTCGGAACCGGCTAAAATTTGACTGATTGCTCTAAAACAAAAATTGAGCCGGCGGCAATTTCGTCATATTTCGCGACGGTGTCGGAACCGGCTAAAATTTGACTGATTGCTCTAAAACAAAAATTGAGCCGGCGGCAATTTCGTCATATTTCGCGACGGTGTCGGAACCGGCTAAAATTTGACTGATTGCTCTAAAACAAAAATTGAGCCGGCGGCAATTTCGTCATATTTCGCGACGGTGTCGGAACCGGCTAAAATTTGACTGATTGCTCTAAAACAAAAATTGAGCCGGCGGCAATTTCGTCATATTTCGCGACGGTGTCGGAACCGGCTAAAATTTGACTGATTGCTCTAAAACAAAAATTGAGCCGGCGGCAATTTCGTCATATTTCGCGACGGTGTCGGAACCGGCTAAAATTTGACTGATTGCTCTAAAACAAAAATTGAGCCGGCGGCAATTTCGTCATATTTCGCGACGGTGTCGGAATCGGCTAAAATTTGAATGATTGATCGGAAACAAAAATCGCGCTGGGGGCAATTTCGTCATTTTTCGTGACGGTGTCGGAATCGGCCAAAATTTGACTGATTGATCTGAAACAAAAATTGAGCCAGGGGCAATATCGTCATTTTTCGCGACGGTGTCGGAATCGGCTAAAATCTGACTGATTGATCGGAAACAAAAATTGCCCCGGGGGCAATTTCGTCATTTTTCGAGACGGTGTCGAAATCGGCTAAAATTTGACTGATTGATCGGAAACAAAAATCGCGTCGGGGGCAATTTCGTCATTTTTCGCGACGGTGCCAGAATCGACTAAAATTTGACTGATTGATCGTAAACAAAAATCGCGCCGGGGGCAATCTCGTCATTTTTCGAGACGGTGTCGAAATCGGCTAAAATTTGACTGATTGATCGAAAACAAAAATCTCGCCGGGGGCAATATCGTCATTTTTCGCGACGGTGTCGGAATCGGCTAGAATTTGACTGATTGATCGGAAACAAAAATCGCGTCGGGGGCAATTTCGTCATTTTTCGCGACGGTGCCGGAATCCGCTAAAAGTTGACTGATTGATCGTAAACAAAAATCGAGCCGGGGGCAATTTAGTCATTTTTCGCGATGGTGCCGGAATCGGCTAAAATTTGACTGATTGATCGGAAACAAAAATCTCGACGGTAGCAATTTCGTCATTTTTCGCGACGGTGTCGGAATCGGCTAGAATTTGACTGATTGATCGGAAACAAAAATCGCGCAGGGCAATTTCGTCATTTTTCGCGATGGTGCCGGAATCGTCTAAAATTTTACTGATTGATCGGAAACAAAAATCTCGTCGGTAGCAATTTCGTCATTTTTCGCGACGGTGTCGGAATCGGATAAGAATTTGACTGATTGATCGGAAACAAAAATCGCGCCGGTAGCAATTTCGTCATTTTTCGCGACGGTGTCGTAATCGGCTAAAAGTTGACTGATTGATCGGAAACAAAAATCGAGCCCGGGGCAATTTCGTCAAATTTCGCGACGGTGTCGAAATCGGCTAAAATTTCAACTAGAATTTGACTGATTGATAGGAAACAAAAATCGCGCAGGGGGCAATTTCGTCACATTTCGCGACGGTGTCGGAATCGGCTAAAATTTGACTGATTGATCGGAAACAAAAATCGAGCCGGGGGCAATATCGTCATTTTTCGCGACGGTGTCGGAATCGGCTAAAAGTTGACTGATTGATCTAAAACAAAAATTGAGCCAGGGGCAATATCGCCATTTTTCGCGACGGTGTCGGAATCGGCCAAAATTTAACTGATTGATCTAAAACAAAAATTGAGCCGAGGGCAATTTCGTCATATTTCGCGACGGTGTCGGAATCGGATAAAATTTGACTGATTGATCGGAAACAAAAATCGCGCCAGGGGCAATTTCGTCATTTTTCGCGACGGTGTCGGAATCCGCTAAAATTTGATTGATTGATCTGAAACAAAAATCGCTCCGAGGGCAATTTCGTCATTTTTCGCGATGGTGTCGGAATCGGCTAAAATTTGACTGATTGATCTAAAACAAAAATTGAGCCAGGGGCAATATCGCCATTTTTCGCGACGGTGTCGGAATCGGCCAAAATTTAACTGATTGATCTAAAACAAAAATTGAGCCTGGGGCAATTTCGTCATTTTTCGCGATGGTGTCGGAATCGGCTAAAATTTGAATGATTGATCGGAAAAAAAATCGCGCCGGGGGCAATTTCGTCATTTTTCGTGACGGTGTCGGAATCGGCCAAAATTTGACTGATTGATCTAAAACAAAAATTGAACCAGGGGCAATATCGTCATTTTTCGCGACGGTGTCGGAATCGGCTAAAATTTGACTGATTGATCTAAAAACAAAAATCGCCCCGGGGGCAAATCCGCCATT
>NW_019266691.1:6709-6880 GCF_002742605.1 Olea europaea var. sylvestris
AAAATTTGACTGATTGATCGGAAACAAAAATCGCGTCGGGGGCAATTTCGTCATTTTTCTAGACGGTGTCGGAATCGGCTAAAATTTTACTGATTGATCGGAAACAAAAATCTCCCGGCGGCAATTTCGTCATTTTTCGAGACGGTGTCGGAATCGGCTAAAATTTGACTG
>NW_019266692.1:0-6878 GCF_002742605.1 Olea europaea var. sylvestris
TCATTTTTCACGACGGTGTCGGATTGGGCTAAAACTTGTCAGGTTGATGGGAAACAAAAATTGCGATAGGGGCAATTTCGTCATTTTTCGCGACGGTGTCGGAATGCGCTAAAATATGACAGTGTCGGAATGGGCTAAAATTTGGCAGGTTGATCGGAAACAAAAATCGCGCCAGGGGCAATTACGTCATTTTAGGCGATGGTGTTGGAATGAGCTCAAATTTGACAGGTTGATCGGGAACAAAAATCGCGTCGGGGGCAATTTCGTTATTTTTCGCGACAGTGTCGGAATGGGCTAAAATTTAGCAGGTTGATGGGAAACAAAAATTGTGCCGGGGACAATTTCGTCATTTTTCGCGACGGTGTCGGAATGGGCTAATATTTGACAGGTTGATCGGAAACAAAAACCGCACCTGGGGCAATTTCGTCATTTTTCGCGACTGTGTCGAAATGGGCTCAAATTTGACAGGTTGATTGGGAACAAAAACCGCACCAGGGACAATTTCGTAATTTTTCATGACGGTGTCGGAATGGGCTAAAATTTGACAGGTTGATTGGAAAAAAAACCGCGTCAGGGGCAATTTTTTCATTTTTCGCGACGGTGTCGAAATGGGCTGAAATTTGGCAGGTTGATTGGAAATAAAAATCGAGCCGGGGGCAATTTCGTCATTTTACGCGACGGTGACGGAACGGGATCAAATTTGACAGGTTGATCGGAAACAAAAATTAGGGCAGGGGCAATTTCGTCATTTTTCACGACGGTGTCGGAATGGGCTCAAATTTGACAGGTTGATCGGAAACAAAAACCCCGTCGGGGGCAATTTCGTCATTTTTCGCGACGGTGTCGGAACGGGCTAAAATTTGTCTTGTTGATGGGAAACAAAAATTACAGCAGGGGCAATTTCGTCATTTTTCGGGACGGTGTCGGAATGGGCAAATATTTGACAGGATGATCGGAAACAAAA
Organism: Olea europaea var. sylvestris; assembly: GCF_002742605.1. Lineage (NCBI taxonomy): Eukaryota > Viridiplantae > Streptophyta > Magnoliopsida > Lamiales > Oleaceae > Olea > Olea europaea. The sequence goes on from NW_019266692.1 coordinate 965, forward strand.
ATCGCGCCGGGGGCAATTTCGTTATTTTTCGCGACTGTGTCGGAATGAACTCAAATTTGACAGGTTGATTGGGAACAAAAACCGCGCCAGGGGCAATTTCGTAATTTTTCGCGACGGTGTCGTAATGGGCTAAAATATGACAGGTTGATCGGAAACAAAAACAGCATCGGGGACAATTTCGTCATTTTTCGCGACCGTATCGAAATGGGCTCAAATTTGACAGGTTGATTGGGAACAAAAATCGCGCTAGGGGCATTTTCGTAATTTTTCATGACGGTGTCGGAATGGGCTAAAATTTGACACGTTGATTGGAAAAAAAATCGCGTCAGGGGCAACTTCGTCATTTTTCACGACGGTGTCGGAATGGGCTGAAATTTGGCAGGTTGATTGGAAACAAAAATCGCGCCGGGGGCAATTTCGTCATTTTACGCGACGGTGACGGAACGGGCTCAAATTTGACAGGTTGATCGGAAACAAAAATTAGGGCAGGGGCAATTTCGTCATTTTTCGCGACGGTGTCGGAATGGGCTCAAATTTGACAGGTTGATCGGAAACAAAAACCCCGTCGGGGGCAATTTCGTCATTTTTCGCGACGGTGTCGGAATGGGCTAAAATATGTCAGGTTGATGGGAAACAAAAATTGCGGCAGGGGCAATTTCGTCATTTTTCACGACGGTGTCGGAATTGGCTAAAATTTGTCAGGTTGATGGGAAACAAAAATTGCAGCAAGGGCAATTTCGTCATTTTTCGCGACGGTGTCGGAATGGGCTAATATTTGACAGGATGATCGGAAACAAAAATCGCGCCGGGGGCAATTTCGTTATTTTTCGCTACTGTGTCGGAATGAACTCAAATTTGACAGGTTGATTGGGAACAAAAACCGCGCCAGGGGCAATTTCGTAATTTTTCGCGACGGTGTCGGAATGGGCTCAAATTTGACAGGTTGATCGGAAACAAAACCCCCGTCGGGGGCAATTTCGTCATTTTTCGCGACCGTATCGAAATGGGCTCAAATTTGACAGGTTGATTGGGAACAAAAATCGCGCTAGGGGCATTTTCGTAATTTTTCATGACGGTGTCGGAATGGGCTAAAATTTGACAACTGATCGGAATCAAAAATCGCGCCGGGGGCAATTTCGTCATTTTTCGCGACCGTATCGAAATGGGCTCAAATTTGACAGGTTGATTGGGAACAAAAATCGCGCTAGGGGCATTTTCGTAATTTTTCATGACGGTGTCGGAATGGGCTAAAATTTGACAACTGATCGGAATCAAAAATCGCGCCGGGGGCAATTTCGTCATTTTTCGCGACCGTATCGAAATGGGCTCAAATTTGACAGGTTGATCGGAAACAAAAACCCCGTCGGGGGCAATTTCGTCATTTTTCGCGACGGTGTCGGAATGGTCTAAAATTTGTCAGGTTGATGGGAAACAAAAATTGCGGCAGGGGCAATTTCGTCATTTTTCGCGACGGTGTCGGAATTGGCTAAAATTTGTCAGGTTGATGGAAAACAAAAATTGCAGCAAGGGCAATTTCGTCATTTTTCGCGACGGTGTCGGAATGGGCTAATATTTGACAGGATGATCGGAAACAAAAATCGCGCCTGGGCAATGTCGTTATTTTTCGCGACTGTGTCGGAATGAGCTCAAATTTGTCAGGTTGATTGGGAAAAAAAACAGCGCCTGGGGTAATTTCGTAATTTTTCGCGACGGTGTCGTAATGGGCTAAAATATGACAGGTTGATCGGAAACAAAAACAGCGTCAGGGGCAATTTCGTCATTTTTAACGACGGTGTCGGAATGGACTAAAATTTGTCAGGTTGATGGGAAACAAAAATTGAGATAGGGGCAATTTCTTCATTTTTCGCGACGGTGTCGGAATGGGCTAAAATTTGACAGGTTGATCGGAAACAAAAATCGCGCCAGGGGCTATTTCGTCATTTTTCGCGATGGTGTCGGAATGGGCTCAAATTTGATAGGTTGATCGAAAACAAAAATCGCGCCAGAGGCAATTTCGTCATTTTTCACGACGGTGTCGGAATGGGCTCAAATTTGACAGGTTGATTCGGAACAAAAATCGCGCTAGGGGCAATTTCGTAATTTTTCACAACGATGTCGGAATGGGCTAAAATTTGACAGGTTGATTGGAAAAAAAAATCGTGTCACGGGTAATTTCGTCATTTTTCGCGACGGTGTCGGAATGGGCTGAAATTTGGCAGGTTGATTGAAAATAAAAATTGCGCCGAGGGCAATTTTGTCATTTTACCCGACGGTGACGGAATGGGCTCAAATTTGCCAGGTTGATCGGAAACAAAAATTGCAGCAGGGGCAATTTCGTCATTTTTCGCGAAGGTGTCGGAATGGGCTCAAATTTGACAGGTTGATCGAAAACAAAAACCCCGCCGGGGGGGATTTCGTCATTTTTCGCGACGGTGTCGGAATGGGCTAAAATTTGTCAGGTTGATGGGAAACAAAAATTGTGGCAGGGGTAATTTCGTCATTTTTCGCGACGGTGTCGGAATGGGCTGAAATTTGGCAGGTTGATTGGAAATAAAAATCGCGCCGGGGGCAATTTCGTCGTTTTTCGCGACGGTGTCAAAATAGGCTGAAATTTGACCGATTGATCGGAAACAAAAATCGCGTCGGGGGCAATTTCGTCATTTTTCGCGACGGTGTCGGAATGGGCTAAAATTTGACAGGTTGATCGGAAACAAAAATTACGGCAGGGGCAATTTCGTCATTTTTCGCGACGGTGTCGGAATGGGCTCAAATTTGACAGGTTGATCGGAAAACAAAAAACCCCGTCGGGGGCAATTTCATCATTTTTCGCGACGGTGTCGAAATGGGCTAAAATTTTTCAGGTTGATGGGAAACAAAAAATGCGGCAGGGGCAATTTCGTCATTTTTCGCGACGGTGTCGGAATTGGCTAAAATTTGTCAGGTTGATGGGAAACAAAAATTCCAGCAAGGGCAATTTCGTCATTTTTCGCGACGGTGTCGGAATGGGCTAATATTTGACAGGATGATCGGAAACAAAAATCGCGCCGGGGCAATGTCGTTATTTTTCGCGACTGTGTCGGAATGAGCTCAAATTTGTCAGGTTGATTGGGAGCAAAAACAGCTCCAGGGGTAATTTCGTAATTTTTCGTGACGGTGTCGTAATGGGCTAAAATATGACAGGTTGATCGGAAACAAAAACAGCGTCAGGGGCAATTTCGTCATTTTTCGCGACGGTGCCGGAATGGGCTAAAACTTGTCAGGTTGATGGGAAACAAAAATTGCGATAGGGGCAATTTCTTCATTTTTCGTGACGGTGTCGGAATGGGCTAAAATTTGACAGGTTGATCGGAAACAAAAATCGCGCCAGGGGCAATTTCGTCATTTTTCGCGATGTTGTCGGAATGGGCTCAAATTTGACGGGTTGATAGAAAACAAAAACCGCGATAGGTGCAATTTTGTGATTGTTCACGACGGTGTCGGAATGGACTAAAATTTGGCAAGTTGACGGGAAACAAAAGTTGCGCCAGGGGCAATTTCGTCATTTTTCGCGACGGTGTCAGAATGGGCTCAAATTTGATAGTGTCGGAATGGGCTAAAATTTGACAGGTTGATTGGAAACAAAAATCACGCCAGGGGCAATTTCGTCATTTTTCGCGATAGTGTCGGAATGATCTCAAATTTGACAGGTTGATCGAAAACAAAAATCGCGCCAGAGGCAATTTCGTCATTTTTCACGACGGTGTCGGAATGTGCTAAAATTTGGCAGGTTGACGGGAAACAAAAATTGCGCCAAGGGCAATTTCGTCATTTTTCGCGACGGTGTCAGAATCGGCTTAAATATGACAGTGTCGGAATGGGCTAAAATTTGGCAGGTTGATCGGAAACAAAAATCGCCCCAGGGACAATTTCGTCATTTTAGGCGATGGTGTCGGTATGAGCTCAAATTTGACAGGTTGATCGGGAACAAAAATCGCGTCGGGGGCAATTTCGTTATTTTTCGTGACAGTGTCGGAATGGGCTAAAATTTAGCAGGTTGATGGGAAACAAAAATTGTGCCGGGGACAATTTCGTCATTTTTCGCGACAGTGTCGGAATGGGCTAATATTTGACAGGTTGATCGGAAAAAAAAAATCGCGCCTGGGGCAATTTCGTCATTTTTCGCGACTGTGTCGAAATGGGATCAAATTTGACAGGTTGATTGGGAAAACAAAAACCGCGCTAGGGACAATTTCGTAATTTTTCATGACGGTGTCGGAATGGGCTGAAATTTGACAGGTTGATTGGAAAAAAAACCGCGTCAGGGGCAATTTTGTCATTTTTCGCGACGGTGTCGGAATGGGCTGAAATTTGGCAGGTTGATTGGAAATAAAAATCGCGCCGGGGGCAATTTCGTCATTTTACGCGACGGTGACGGAACGGGCTCAAATTTGACAGGTTGATCGGAAACAAAAATTAGGGCAGGGGCAATTTCGTCATTTTTCGCGACGGTGTCGGAATGGGCTCAAATTTGACAGGTTGATCGGAAACAAAAATTAGGGCAGGGGCAATTTCGTCATTTTTCGCGACGGTGTCGGAATGGGCTCAAATTTGACAGGTTGATCGGAAACAAAAATTAGGGCAGGGGCAATTTCGTCATTTTTCGCGACGGTGTCGGAATGGGCTAATATTTGACAGGATGATCGGAAACAAAAATCGCGCTGGGGGCAATTTCGTTATTTTTCGCGACTGTGTCGGAATGAACTCAAATTTGACAGGTTGATTGGGAACAAAAACCGCGCCAGGGGCAATTTCGTAATTTTTCGCTACGGTGTCGTAATGGGCTAAAATATGACAGGTTGATCGGAAACAAAAACAGCATCGGGGGCAATTTCGTCATATTTCGCGACGGTGTTGGAATGGGTTAAAACATGTCAGGTTGATGGGAAACAAAAATTGCAATATGGGTAATTTCTTCATTTTTCGCGACGGTGTCGGAATGGGCTAAAATTTGACAGGTTGATCGGAAACAAAAATCGCGCCAGGGGCAATTTTGTTATTTTTCGCGACGGTGTCGGAATGGGCTCTAATTTGACAGGTTGATCGGAAAAAAAACCTCGTCGGGGGCAATTTCGTCATTTTTCGCGACGATGTCGAAATGGGCTAAAATTTGCCAGCTTGGTGGGAAACAAAAATTGCGGCAGGGGCAATTTCGTCATTTTTCATGATGGTGACAGAATGGGTTAAAATTTGACAGGTTGATCGGAAACAAAAATCGCGCCAGGGGCAACTTCGTCATTTTTCGCGACGGTGTCGGAATGTGCCCAAATTTGACAGGTTGATTGGGAACAAAGACCTCGCTAGGGGCAATTTCGTAATTTTTCGCGGCGGTGTCGGAATGGGCAAAAATTTGACAGGTTGATCGGAAACAAAAACCGCGTTAGGGGCAATTTCGTCATCTTTCGCGATGGTGTCAGAATGGGTTGAAATTCGGCAGGTTGATTGGAAATAAAAGTCGCGTCGGGGGCAATTTCGTCATTTTACGCGACGGTGTCGGAATGGGCTCAAATTTGACGGGTTGATCGAAAACAAAAACCGCGATAGGTGCAATTTCGTGATTTTTCGCGACGGTGTCGGAATGGGCTAAAATTTGGCAGGTTGACGGGAAACAAAAGTTGCGCCAGGGGCAATTTCGTCATTTTTCGCGACGGTGTCGGAATGGGCTAAAATTTGACAGGTTGATCGGAATCAGAAATCGCGCTAGGGGCTATTTCGTCATTTTTCGCGATGGTGTCGGAATGATCTCAAATTTGACAGATTGATCGAAAACAAAAATCGCGGCAGAGGCAATTTCATCATTTTTCACGACGGTGTCGGATTGGGCTAAAACTTGTCAGGTTGATGGGAAACAAAAATTGCGATAGGGGCAATTTCGTCA
>NW_019266693.1:0-6875 GCF_002742605.1 Olea europaea var. sylvestris
CGAAGAATTTTTAATATTATTTAATTTAATATTAATAAACGATATCGCTATACGGTCATTAATTATCGACAGACAACGGCCAATGATCAACGGCCGCCCTAGCTGAGACGAAGTCCTAGATTCGCCACTGTAGACAAGAGGAATTTGTGAGTTATTTCCTGTACGTGGGGAATAACTCTTCATGGATTTAATGAAGTAGGTTTATTCGGAGCTACATTTTGGCCTTTTAGGCCTTTTCATCTAAAGTCGAGAATATGTGGGATGCTTTGGTATTTGGCTACATTCATAAGACAATGAGAAAGTTATGAACTACTTAAATTTTGACGATAAAAGTGACCAATGCCGAATAAACACTTCACTTGATAAATATTGATGAGAAATGAGGCGAATGAAGTGTAGTTTGTTAAACTTTCATTGCATAGTTCAATGAAATGAGTTGGAGAAACACATCGCTCAACAAATACCGTTGAGAAATGAGCTACATGAAGTATATATGTTCGTTAAAAGTTCATTGTACCCAGGCGCGGATCCAGCACCCGGCGAGCACCCGCGGCTGCGCGTGCTGGATCCGCCAGGGAATTTTTATTTTTATTTTTTTTTAATTAAAGCTTTACCTCACATTACAGGTAAGTGAATTTTTTTATCAATCTTCCTTGTAGAGCAGCTGGTCAGCGGTCACATGTTTATATTTGATGTTTAGGGTTCGAATCCCTTACCAAGGCATTTTTGTTCATTATTCTTATCATATAATTTTTACCAAAGTTTTTGTAAGGATAGGAATGAGGGAATCGAACCTGTAAAGTTTTGCTAGGAAAGATGCAAACCTAACCATTATGGTATTTCTTGATCCATGTTAATAAATTTACCAAACAATATTTATTACACTTTAACTGAGGTAAGTACAATTGTAAATATTAGAATCCGCACTCTTCCTCTGAATTATATAAAACTTAGCAACAATGTCATTGGATGAGTCCTATTTATTCTTATAATAAAATTATATATATTCAATTTGAATAAAATAATTATTATATTTAAACTTTGGGCCTATTCGATTCCCATTTTTTTCAAAATACATTTTTTCTCTCTTTTTTTCATTCACATTTTTCAATAAAATAATATTACACGCAAATTCAAAGCTTTTCTTTATTTTTAGCCATATTTTCTCTTTAAAATCACTGTTCCAAAATGTATTTTTTATGGAAAAAAGGAGGTATCAATGGGATTCTTAATATTTTATTGCGACCGGTAGTAGATGGTCAACGGCCGCCCATGCTGACTCAAACTCCTAGATTCGTCCCTAATTGTACCACCCATCTCTTGTCACGTTAAATTTTTATATTACTAGGGAAAAAATGGAATTACAGTTGTTCTTTTAATTAAAGATTTTTCTTTATAATTTTTTCTCTTGGGAATTCTGGTTTTAAATTTTACTATTGATTTTACGCGAACATGAAAAAATATTATAAACTTGTGATATATGCTCATTAAACAAGAAATTTTTATTTTAACAACAATAGTATCTTGGTTGAAACTCCTTTTTACGTCATTGTGCAAGCTAAATACATATACAACACTTAATTTTACAATTTTTGATTTAATATAAAGTCCTTTTTGGTGGGGATTAAAGTCACATTTTTATTACATCTTGATAAAAGTTGATGAAATGTATAGTTAAAAAATTGTTAGTTTCATATAACATGTGATTAGAACTAATTATAGACTTTAATTTAAATAAAAATCTAAATTTTAGTCACTACCAAACAGGGACTAAATATGAAACTTTTAGAGTGAGCTTGAGAACTTTTAATTAACATATATAAATCATAATTTTATACCTATTTACGTATAAACTTTATAATTTTATTTGTATAGAAAGAATGAACGATACGAAATATGACAAGTCATTTGAGATGTTCATTATACAATCTAATATGATATGCATTTTATTTTTTCCTCAAGGCTCTAAATGCCCGTTCATGTCCGTGTCATGTCATGCCCATGTCCGCTTCAAATTCTTTCGATGTTGATCAAGGTTAATGAATTAGTACTAGATCATTTGTATGTCCGCAATTGAAATTCATCCCACTACGAAGTGTCTGTTACAGCCGTTGCGATTCAAGGTGGATTACGTGTAGAGATGAAGCAAAATTATATTAAAAAACCCAGGGATCAATTGGCGACATTAGTTGACAGTATCAACTTGGAGTTTTGAAGGATTCTTCCGTATTATTGTTGCTCCATTTTCTGATTCAGATTCTATGACCAAGGTATTACCAACGAACGTAATTTCACATTTTCTGATTCGGATTTCGTCTTTGTTCTTCGTATTATCTGGTCTGCGTCTGCTTCTTCATCTGCTCTGCAATCGCATTACGAATGAAATATAACATACTCCATCTAATAGTGATCAGCAAGTTTCTTTGTACTCCACAAGTGCATTTTCCACAAGAGCACACGGGTCTATAATTGCTAAGCTCTTCGAAATAAAATTAGCTTAGTAAAATAGGTACTAACAAATAATTGTCCGTGAGTATGGTTCATCAATTCACGTCTTGAATGAAATATACGAGGACCATTCATATTTTGATAACATTTCTTAAGATATATCCAGACTTTATGTGCAGATTCTGAATATTTCACGCTAGCAGAAATTTCCTTGGACACGGAGCTGAGAATTCAGGAAATCACAATATTATTGTTGTGGATCCAAGAGTTAAACAGATCATCAGTACCTTCAGGTCTCAAAATAGATCCATCGACGAAACCTGACTTGTTTTTCAACGAATTTAATCACCATAGCTCGACTCCAAAAGGCATAATTGTCCCTTGTCATTGGATGAGAAACAAAGTATAAGGCATGGATTGTCTGAAGGATGAAGAAAATATGGACTAGATCCATCATCATTGGCGGAATTGCTCATCGATGAGGAAGAAGCATGTAGAGACTGAGTTGAAGCGTCTGTCGCCACGAAATAAAAATGATCACGATTAGATCAAACTTCAATGATCAGGGAAGATGATGAAATTGGGAAAGTAAGATGGTGAAGATGCACAGTATAGCTCTAATACCATGTTGAACAAGAGAAGAGAAAATTGGTGAAAATATTTTGAGTTTTGATTGGTTTTAGTTGGTACTTCAATTGATTTAAGGCAAGTTATTATATTCACGCTTGCTTATATAGTTTCTTAGTTAAGAAAGTTTCTATAACCATTCTTTTCACATATTCAACTTTCCAGCAGGCGAAGTTGTAGGAAGTGTAGCAAATTTTAATTTGAAGGAAACTAAGCTTGAAGAGATCCGGAAACGAGAGTTGTCAATTCCTCTTCATATGTGCTTTAAAGACTGGTTATTAATAGGTAATGTCTAGTACTTTGTGCTTTGGGTCTCTTTATTACTTAATGAGTAATTATACTGAACAGATACAAGATATTATACTTCGTGTTTAGCTTCAACTCTTTCATGCCTCTTTATATTTTCTTGTGATTGAATGCAATCTTTAGGGCTATCTGGAACTTGTTACTTGTGTATTGATGAGTGTATTTCACCCATGCTTTTGATATCATTTAATCTTGATATTTGGTTTATTTCTACGAGTTTTGAAACATTCAAATTTTGTTTTCGTGTTGTTTTATAGGTTAGGTGAATGGTGTGAACTTGGAAAAAAGAGTGACGTTGGCATGAATCAATGAGAAGTTAATGTTAATTAGGTGAAACTCGATAATTGGAAAAAAAAAAAAAAAAAGAATAATGACGAAAAGTTTGAGGACTCAATTGATTTGGACCACAAAACGATAATAAACAATTGCTAGGATTCAATCCGACGCAATTAAAAGTAAAAAAGGAGTGAAGTATGATTAAAATATTTTCACAAATAATTTTTAGCCACACAAGTATGAACCAAATTTTTAGTCGGAAATTTAAACACATTTTTGACATAGTAAACTTCAAATTGGACAAAAAAGAAAAAAGAAAAAAAGCAACTTTTAATAAAGTTGTAGTCCTTTAAGTTATCTTTTCAACTCATTTTAAATTACCTCAATTGATTATCAGAAGAGAAAGTAATGATAAAAATACTAAAATATGTGTTGTTCTAAATTTTTCTCGAATGTGGCACCCAAGCCCCTTAATATGGGGAAATGACATATTCGTAGGGCCAAGAAGGTATAAATACCAATCTAGGGGCCACTTTTCAAGGGCAATTCATTAGAGCAAGAGGCAAGAAATCATTAAGAAAGCAAGAAGAACATCAACATGAGGATCAATTCAACCACCAAAATTGCTTTATCTTTCTTCTTCTTTACACGTTTTTTATTATAAATTTGATTATACCTCTTTCTGTAGTCATGGACTGAGCTCCATATCTAAGGTTTGATGTAACAAACTTGAGATTATGTTTTGATATTTAGATAGTTATTTCTTTGAGATTTTCCAATCATGTTTATTTGTGTTATTTACTCTTAATGCTTTCAATTAATTGAAAACTAATTAAATAATTAGATGCTTTAAATTTAGGTATTTGAAAAAGGAAAGTTTAGGTCCAAAATGCTAAGTGTACAGCACTGCTTTATACTTTTTTCACAGCCCTCTCACAAAATGTGGGGCCCAAATTATTTTAATTGTGGACCCCCATCCTTGAATGTGAGAAGGCTGTCAACAGCACTGTACATGTAGCATTCTTCAATTTAACTTGATATTAGAATAATACAACCTATATTTTTTAGGTTTCGAGAGAAAGTAAAGAATCTTTAAAGCAGGTTCCATATAAGAAACACTGATTTTATAATTTCTAGATTTTAATTCAAAATTGAGCTATTGGAATTGAAATATAAAAATCATTTTTACTCGGCACTTGAGAGAGTGAGTAGAATTAAATTAAGGTCTTTCTTATAAACTTGGAAAAATTGATTAGAAATAAAAATATAATTGAGAATCATATTTGATAATTAGGTGAAATCATAACCCCCAAGAATTTCTTATCTTGATTATTCTTCTAACTTTCATTTATTTGTTGAATTTGTCACTACGTTCATCATGTTAATTTAGTTAAAACAATTGATTCCAAATTTCATTCATCAGTGGGTTTGACATCCTAACTCAATCAATATATTATAAAATTTGACACCTTATACTTGAGATATAATTACGTTTTATAAAACTCGTAACAAGTGTTTGGTGCCATTATGGGGGATTGATATATTTGATTTTTACAAATATTATTACTAATTAGCTTTTGTTTTAATTTAGATTTCTTTACTTTTAAATAGTTTCTAGTTTTTGTTTCACCTGTGTATACAAAGAGTGGGAAGTTCTAAACTACTACTCATTGATCATAAGATTGAAAGAACTTTTTGATTTTTAAGGGGTATTAGAAGAAACCAATTTGAAGTAGTGGAAGCCAACAAGTAGCAAATCAAAACAATCAACAGTAGGCTATTAGAGATTATGTCAGACCAGTTGTCATTAACTACTCCGGTATTACATACTAGGCAATAGCTGCACATAATTTCAAACTAAAACCAGGGTTGATCCACATGGTGCAATAACCAGTTTAGGGGATCTCTACAAAATGATCCTAATGCTTAACTAGCTTCCTTTCTCGAAATCTGTGATACTGTGAAAATCAACAGCTTCACTGAAGACGCAATTAGACTCCATCTATTTTCCTTCTCTTTAAAGGATAAAGCAAAAGCATAGTACCAATCATTGTTATATAGATTCATCACTACACTACTTGGGAGGATTTGGTTGTGAAATTTTTCACTCCCCCTTCCAAATCGGCTCATTTGTTAAGTAAGATTGGCTTATTCAGACAATAAGACTTCGATCCATTCTATGAGGCATGGGAGAGATTCAAATGATTACATAGAAAATGCAATCAACATGGTTATCAGAATTGGATTCAGATAGAGATCTTCTACAATAAATTAAATGGTCAGACAAGAAAAATAGTTGATGTTGCAGTAGGTCGTATTTTGATGTCTATGACTGCAGATGTTGACCTGTCACTGCTAGAGGAAATAACTACTAAGAGCTTTCAATGGCCAATCGAGTAATCAAGTGTAAAGAAAGTTGTTGGTTTGTATGATGTGGATCCCATTACAACTCTTGCACAGATGTCATTGGTCACAACCTAAATATTTGCATTAACGTCGAAGAAAATGATAGAAATTAGATTATGTTATGGCTGCTTCTACTGCATACCAAGAGATAGAGAATGAGCAAGTTCAGTTTGTTAATGACCGAAACTTCAACAAAAATAGAAACTACTCAACAAATAACTACCATCTAGGGTTGTGAAACCATAAGAATTTGTTTTATGGTAACACTAAGAATGTGATACAACCTCCATCTTGATTCAATAATCAAGCTTCTGAAGGAAATCCATCATTGGGAGATATTCTGGGAACTTTTATTTTAGAGACTATGGCGAGGTTCAACAAGAGCAAGTCAAAACTCACATGATCAACATAGAGGCTACAATGAAGATTCTAGAGGTACAAATTGGTTAGCAAGCAACTACAATAAATTCCTAATAGCAAAGGAATTTTGCCAGTGACACCCAGGTTAACCTCAGGAAGCATTGCAACACAATCACATGGAGGAGTGAAAAAGTAATTGAAGAAAGCAAGCCTAAAGAAGCTGTGGTTCCTACTTCAGATCCCAAACATGTGAAGAAAAGCTAGTTGAAGAGCAGTAGACTGAGGCAGAGGCAACGAAGAATGTTTCCAAGCCTAAATCAATCTCATTCCCAGATAATCCACTAATCCTTAAGCTACAACTATATATCCATGGAGATTCTTGAAGAAGAAGCTTGATGAACAATTTGCAAAATTTTTGAAAGTATTCAGGAAAATTCACATCAACATTCATT
>NW_019266694.1:0-6875 GCF_002742605.1 Olea europaea var. sylvestris
AAACCACTTTTCATTGGCTCGATTCGAATCGAATTAGACTAGCAATTCGCCGGAAACGAACAAACCCGAAGTTATCATGAAATTAAAAACTACTTTTCATTTGCTTGATTCCAATCGAATTAAACTAGCAATTTGCCAAAGATGAAGAAACCCGATGTTATCATGAAATCGAAATCCACATTTCATTGGCTCGATTCCAATCGAATTAGACTAGCATTACGCAAAAAACGAACAAAGCTGAAGTTATCATGAAATCAAAAGGCACTTTTCATTGGCTCGATTCCAATCGAATTAGACTAGTAATTTGCCAAAGACGAACAGTCCCGATGTTATCATGAATTCAAAAGCCATGTTTCATTGGCTCGATTCCAATAGAATTGGACTAGCAATTCACCGAAAAATATCAAACCCGAATTTATCATGAAATCGAAAACCAATTTTCATATGCTCGATTCCAATCGAACTAAACTAGCATTTCGTCTAAAACGAACAAACCCGAAGTTATCATGAAATTAAAAACTACTTTTCAATGGCTCGATTCGAATCGAATTAGACTAGCAATTTGTCGAAAACTATCATACCCAAAGTTATCATGAAATCGAAAGCCACTTTTCATTGGCTCGATTCCATTCGAATTAGACTAGCAATGAACATAAAATAATCAAACCCGAAGTTATAATGAAATAAAAAACCACTTTTCGTTGGCTCGATTCCAATCGAATTAGAGTAGCAATTAGCCGAAAATGATCAAACCCGATGTTATCATGAAATCGAAAGCCACTTTTCATTGGCTCGATTCCAATCGAATTAGAGTAGCAACTAGACGAAAACGAACAAACCCGATGTTATCATGAAATCAAAAACCACTTTTCACTGGCTCGATTCCAATCGAATTAGACTAGCAATTCGCTAAAAACAAACAAACCCGAAGTAATCCTAACATCAAAATCTACTTTTCATTGGCACGATTCCAATCGAATTAGACTGGCATTTCGTAAAAAAAGAAAAAACCGAAGTTATCATGAAATCAAAAACCACTTTTCATTGGCTCGAGTCAAATCGATTTAGACTAGCAATTCGTCGAAAACGAACAAATGCAAAGTTATCATGAAATCAAAAACCACTTTTCATTGGCTCGATTCCAATTGAATTAGACTAGCAACTTACCAAAGACGAACAAACCTGATGTTATCATGAAATCAAAAACCACTTTTCATTGGCTCGCTTCCAATTGAATTAGACTAGCAAATTACCAAAGACGAACAAACCCGATGTTATCATGAAATCAAAAACCACTTTTCATTGGCTCGCTTCCAATTGAATTAGACTAGCAAATTACCAAAGACGAACAAACCCGATGTTATCATGAAATCAAAAACCACTTTTCATTGGCTCGATTCCAATTGAATTAGACTAGCAATTTGCTAAAAATGAATAAACCCGAAGTTATCATGAAATCAGAAACTACTTTTCAACGCCTCGATTCCAATCAAATTAGACTAGCATTACTCAAAAAATGAACAAGCCCAATATTATCATGAATTCAAAGCCACTTTTCATTGGCTCGATTCCAATCGAATTAGAGTAGCAACTAGACGAAAACGAACAAACCCGAAGTTATCATGAAATCAAAAACCACTTTTCACTGGCTCGATTCCAATCGAATTAAACTAGCAATTCGCCAAAAACAAACAAACCCGAAGTAATCCTAAAATCAAAATCTACTTTTCATTGGCACAATTCCAATCGAATTAGACTGGCATTTCGCAAAAAACGAAAAAACCGAAGTTATCATGAAATCAAAAATCACTTTTCATTGGCTCGAGTCGAATCGATTTAGACTAGCAATTCGTCGAAAACGAACGAACCCGAAGTTATCATGAAATCAAAAACCACTTTTCATTGGCTCGATTCCAATTGAATTAGACTAGCAACTTACCAAAGACGAACAAACCCGATGTTATCATGAAATCAAAAACCACTTTTTGTTGCCTCGATTCCAATCGAATTAGACTAGCAATTTGCCAAAGACGAACAACACAACGTTATCAAGAAATCGAAAGCCACTTTTATTGGCTCGATTCTAATCGAATTAGACGAGCAATTCGCCCAAAACAAACAAACCTGAAGTTATCATGAAATCAAAAATAACTTTGCATTGGCTCAATTCCAATCGAATTAGACTAGCATTTCGTTAAAAATGAATAAACCCGAAGTTATCATGAAATCAGAAACTACTTTTCAACGCCTCGATTCTAATCGAATTAGACTAGCATTACTCAAAAAATGAACAAGGCCGATATTATCAAGAATTCAAAAGCCACTTTTCATTGGCTCAATTCCAATAGAATTGGACTAGCAATTCGTCGAAAATGATCAAACCCGAATTTATCATGAAATCAAAAAGCGATTTTCATATGCTCGATTCCAATCGAACAAAACTAGCATTTCGTCAGAAAAGAACAAACCCGAAGTTATCGTGAAATCAAAAACTACTTTTCAATGGCTCGATTCCAATCGAATTAGACTAGCAATTTGCCGAAAATGATCAAACCCGAAGTTATCAAGAAATTGAAAACCACTTTTCATTGGCTCGATTCCAATCGATTTAGACTAGCAATTTTTGGAAAACTATCAAACCCGAAGTTATCAAGAAATCAAAAGCCACTTTTCATTGGCTCGATTCCAATTGAATTGGACAAGCAATTCATCGAAAATGATCAAACCTGAAGTTATCATGAAATAAAAAACCACTTTTCATTGGCTCGATTACAATCAAATTAGACTAGCAATTCTCCGAAAATGATCAAACACGAAGTTAACAAGAAATCAAAAACCACTTTTCATTGTCTCGATTCCAATCGAATTAGACTAGCAATTAGCCGAAAACGAACAAACCCAAAATTATCATGAAGTCGAAAAATCACTTTTCATTGGCTCGATTCCAAACGAATTAGACTAGCAATTCGCCAAAAACGAACAAACCCGAAGTCATCATGAAATCAAAAGCCACTTTTCATTGGCTCGATTCCAAACGAATTAGACTAGCAATTCGCCAAAAACGAACAAACCCGAAGTCATCATGAAATCAAAAGCCACTTTTCATTGGCTCGATTCCAAACGAATTAGACTAGCAATTCGCCAAAAATGAACAAACCCGAACTCATCATGAAATCAAAAATCACTTTTCATTGGCTCGATTCCAATCGAATTAGACTACAATTAGCCGATAACGAACAAACCCGAAGTTATCATGAAATCAAAAACCACTTTTCATTGGCTCGATTCCAATCGAATTAGACTAGCATTACGCAAAAAATGACCAAACCCGAAGTTATCTTAAAATCAAAAACCACTTTTCATTGGCTCGATTCCAATAGAATTAGACTAGCAATTTGTCAAAGACAATCAAACCTGATGTTATCATCAAATCGAAAACCACTTTTCCTTGGCTAGATTCCAATCCATTTAGACTAGCAATTTTTCGAAAACTATCAAACCCAAAGTTATCATGAAATCGAAAGCCACTTATCATTGGCTCAATTCCAATAGAATTAGATCAGCAATTCACCGAAAATGATCAAACCTCAAGTTATCATGAAACAAAAAACCACTTTTCATTGGCTCGATTCCAATCGAATTAGACTAGCAGTTCGCCGAAAATGATCAAACCCGAAGTTATCATGAAATCAAAAATCACTTTTCATTGGCTCGATTCCAATCGAATTAGACTATCAATTAGCTGAAAACGAACAAACCCGACTTAAACATGAAATCAAAAATAACTTTTAATTGGCTCGATTCCAATCGAATTAGACTAGCAATTCGCCAAAAACAAACAAACCCGAAGTTATCCTAAAATCAAAATCTACTTTTCATTGGCTCGATTCCAATCGAATTAGACTAGCAATTTGCCAAAGACGAGCAAACCCGATGTTATCACAAAATCGAAAGCGACTTTTCATTGGCTCGATTCCAATAGAATTGGACTAGCAATTCTCCGAAAATGATCAAGCCCGAATTTATCATGAAATCAAAAACCACTTTTCATTGGCTCGATTCCAATCGAATTATGAAATCGAAAACCACTTTTCATTTGCTCAATTCCAATCGAATTAGACAAGCAATTTGTCGAAAACAATCAAACCCGAAGTTAACATGAAATCGAAAATCACATTTCATTGGCTCGATTCCAATCGAATTAGACTAGCAATTTTTCGAAAATGATCAAACCCAAAGTTATCATGTAATCGAAAGCAACTTATCATTAGCTTGAATCCAATCGAAATAGATTAGCAATCGCCGAAAATGATCAAACCCGAAGTTATCACGAAATAAAAAACCACTTTTCATTGGCTCGATTCCAATCGAATTAGGCTAGCAATTAGCCTAAAACGAACAAACCTGAAGTTATCATGAAATCAAAAACCATTTTTCATTGGCTCGATTCCAATCGAATTAGACTAGCAATTCGTAAAAAACGAACAAACCCAAAGTCATCATGAAATCAAAAACTACTTTTCATTGGCTCGATTCCAATCGAATTAGACTAGCATTACGTAAAGAATGAACAAACCCGAAGTTATCATGGAACCCAAAACCACTTTTCATTGGCTCGATTTCAATCGAATTAGACTAACAATTCGCCAAAGACGAGCAAACCCGATGTTATCATGAAATCAAAAACCACTTTCAATTGGCTCGATTCCAATCGAATTAGTCTAGCATTTCGCCAAAAACGAACAAACCCGAAGTTATTATGAAACGAAAAACTACTTTTCATTGACTCGATTTCGATCGAATTAGACTAGCATTTCGCCAAAAACGAACAAACCCGAAGTCATCATGAAATCAAAAATCACTTTTCATTGGCTCAATTCCAATCGAATTAGACTATAATTACGCAAAAAAAGAACAAACCCGAAGTTATCATGAAATCAAAAACCACTTTTCACTGGCTCGATACCAATCAAATTAGAAAAGTAATTTTCGAAAAGGATCAAATCTGAAGTTATCATGAAATCAAAACCACTTTTAATTGGCTCGATTCCAATCGAATTAGACTAGTAATTTTCGAAAATGATCAAATTCGAAGTTATCATGAAATCAAAACCACTTTTCATTGGCTCGATTCCAATTGAATTAGACTAGCAATTCACCAAAAACGAACAAACCCAATGTTATCATGAAATCAAAAACCCCTTTTCATTGGCTCGATTCCAATCGAATTATGAAATCGAAAACCACTTTTCATTTGTTCGATTCCAATCGAATTAGGCTAGCAATTTGCCTAAAACAATCAAACCCGAAGTTATCATGAAATCGAAAACCACTTTTCATTGGCTCGATTCCAATCGAATTAGACTAGCAATTTTTCGAAAACGATCAAACCCGAAGTTATCATGAAATTGAAAACCACTTTTCATTGGTTCGAATCCAATCGAAATAGATTAGCAATTCGCCGAAAATGATCATAATCGAATTTATCATGAAATAAAAAACCACTTTTCATTAGCTGGATTCCGAACGAATTAGACTAGCAATTAGCTGAAAATGAACAAACCCGAAGTTATCATGAAATCAAAAACCACTTTTCATTGGCTCAAATCCAATCGAATTAGACTAGTAATTCGCCAAAAACAAACAAACTCGAAGTAATCCTAAAAGCAAAATCTACATTTCATTGGCTGGATTCCAATCGAATTAGACTGGCAATTCGCAAAAAAATGAACAAACCCGAAGTTATCATGAAATCAAAAATAACTTTTCATTGGCTCGATTCCAATCGAATTAGACTCGCAATTCGCCAAAAATGAACAAACCTAAAGTTATCAAGAAATCAAAAACTACTTTTCATTGGCTCGATTCCAATCGAATTAGTCTAGTAATTTGCAGAACGTGAACGAACCCGAAGTTATCATGAAATCAAAAACCACTTTTCATTGGCTCGATTCCAATCGAATTAGACTAGTAATTCGCCAAAAACAAACAAACCCGAAGTCATCATAAAATCAAAAATCACTTTTAATTGGCTCGATTCCAATTGAATTGGACTAGCATTTCGTCGAAAATGATCAATCCCGAAGTTATCATGAAATCAAAAACCACTTTTTATTGGCTAGATTCCAATCGAATTAGACTACTATTTCACCAAAAAATGAACAAACACGAAGTTATCATGGAATCAAAAACTGCTTTTCATTGATTCGATTCGAATCGAATTAGACTAGCATTTCGCCAAAAACGAACAAACCCAAAGTAATCATGAAATCAAAAACCACTTTTCATTGGCTCAACTCCAATCGAATTAGACTAGCAACTTTTTGAAAAGGATCTGACCTGAAGTTATCATGAAATCGAAAGTCACTTTTCATTGGCTCGAATCCAATCGACTTTGACTAGCAATTCGTCGAAAATGATCAAACTCGAAGTTATCATGTAATCAAAAATCACTTTTCATTTGCTCGATTCCAATCGAATTAGACTGGCAATTCGACAAAAACAACCCAACTTGAATTTATCAGGAAATAAAAAATCACTTTTCATTGGCTCGATTCCAATCAAATTGGAATAGCAATTTGCTGAAAATGATCAAACCCGAAATTTTCATGAAATCAAAAACCACTTTTCATTGGCTCGATTACAATCGAATTAGACTAGCAATTCGCCAAAAAAGAACAAACCCGAAGTTATCGTGAAATCAAAAACCACTTTTCATTGGCTCGATTCCAATCGAATTAGACTAGCAATTCGCCAAAAAAGAACAACCTGAAGTTATCATGAAATCAAAACCCACTTTTCATTGGCTCGATTCCAATCGAATTAGACTATCAATTCGCCAAAAATGAACAAACCTGAAGTGTTCCTGAAATCAA
>NW_019266695.1:0-6871 GCF_002742605.1 Olea europaea var. sylvestris
GTACTTATGGGCCCGAAACGGACACCTCTTACAAAAGTTACGCTCAATTCTTCTTACGCCGACTATCCGAGCGTTCCAAATATAGAAGTGCTCGTTCTTTCGAAAAATGGCTGAAATCGCTCAGACGTCATGACAAAGTAGTGAGTTCAATCAAAAAGGGTTGCTACATTTCCAAAAAGTACTTATGGGCCCAAAACGGACAGCGTGTGCAAAAGGTACGCTCAATTCTTCGTACGCCGACAATCCAAGCGTTCAAACATAAAATTGCTCTTTCTTTCAAAAAATGGCCGAAATCTATCATACGTCACGACGAAGTTTTGAGTTCAATCCAAAAGGGTCGCTACATTTCCAAAAAGTACTTATGGGCCCAAAACGGACACCGTGTGCAAAAGGTACGCTCAATTCTTCGTACGCCGACTATCCAAGCCTTCCGAGTATAAAAGAGCTAATTCTTTCAGAAAATGGCCGAAATCCGTCACACGTCGCGACGAAGTGGTGAGTTCAATCCAAAACGGTCGCTACATTTCCAAAAGTACTTATGGGTCCAAAATGGACGCCGTGTGCAAAAGTTACGCTCAATTCTTCGTACGCCGACTATCCAAGCCTTCCAAACATAAAATTGCTCATTCTTTCGAAAAATAGCCGAAATCCCTTATAGGTCACGGCGAAGTAGTGAGTTCAATCCAAAAGGGTCGCTACATTTCCAAAAAGTACTTATGGGCCCAAAACGGACGCCGTGTGCAAAAGGTACGCTCAATTCTTCGTACGCCGACTATCCAAGCCTTCAAACATAAAATTGCTCTTTCTTTCAAAAAATGGCCGAAATCCATCATACGTTATGATGAAGTCTTGAGTTCAATCCAAAAGGGTCGCTACATTTTCAAAAAGTACTTATGGGCCCGAAATGGACGCCGTGTGCAAAAGTTACGCTCAATTCTTCGTACGCCGACTATCCAAGCCTTCCAAACACAAAATTGCTCATTCTTTCGAAAAATAGCAAAATCCCTTACAGGTCACGACGAAGAAGTGAGTTCATTCCAAAAGGATCGCTACATTTCCAAAAAGTACTTATGGGCCCAAAATGGACACCGTGTGCGAAAGGTACGCTCAATTCTTCGTACGCCGACTATCCAAGCCTTCCAAACATAAAATTGCTCATTCTTTCGAAAAATAGCAAAATCCCTTACAGGTCACGACGAAGTAGTGAGTTCAATCCAAAAGGGTCGCTACATTTCCAAAAAGTACTTATGGGCCCAAAATGGACACCGTGTGCAAAAGTTACGCTCAATTCTTCGTACGCCGACTATCTAAGCCTTCCGAGTATAAAAGTGCTAATTCTTTCAGAAAATAGTCGAAATCCGTCATACGTCACGACGAAGTGGTGAGTTCAATCCAAAACGGTCGCTACATTTCCAAAAAGTACTTATGGGCCCAAAACGGACACCGTGTGCAAAAGTTACGCTCAATTCTTCGTACGCCGACTATCTAAGCCTTCCAAACATAAAACTGCTCACTCTTTCCAAAAAATGGCCAAAATCCCTCATACGTCACGACGAAGTAGTGAGGTCAATCCAAAAAGGGTCACTACATTTTCAAAAAGTACTTATGGGCCCAAAACGGACACCATGTGCGAAAGGTACGCTCAATTCTTCGTACGCTGACTATCCAAGCCTTCCACGTATAAAAGTGCTAATTCTTTCAAAAAATGGCCGAAATCCGTCATACGTCACGACGAAGTGGTGAGTTCGATCAAAAACGGTCCCTACATTTCCAAAAAGTACTTATGGGCCCGAAACGGACACCTCTTGCAAAAGTTACGCTCAATTCTTCGTACGCCGACTATCCAAGCTTTCCAAACATAAAACTGCTCTCTCTTTCCAAAAAATGGCAAAAATCCCTCATACGTCACGAAGAAGTCGTGAGTTCAATCAAAAAGGGTCGCTACATTACCAAAAGTACTTATGGGCCTGAAACGGACACCTCTTGCAAAAGTTACGCTCAATTCTTCGTACGCTGACTCTCCAAGCCTTCCAGACATAAAACTGCTCAATCATTCCAAAAATTACCAAAATCCATCATACGTCACGACGAAGTTGTGAGTTCAATCCAAAAGGGTCGCTACATTTCCAAAAGTACTTATGGGCCTGAAACGGACACCTCTTGCAAAAGTTACGCTCAATTCTTCGTACGCTGACTCTCCAAGCCTTCCAGACATAAAACTGCTCAATCATTCCAAAAATTACCAAAATCCATCATACGTCACGACGAAGTTGTGAGTTCAATCCAAAAGGGTCGCTACATTTCCAAAAAGTACTAATGGGCCCGAAACGGACACCTCTTGCAAAAGTTACGCTCAATTCTTCGTACGCTGACTCTCCAAGCCTTCCAGACATAAAACTGCTCAATCATTCCAAAAATTACCAAAATCCATCATACGTCACGACGAAGTAGTGAGTTCAATCAAAAAGGGTCGCTACATTTCCAAAAGTACTTATGGGCCTGAAACGGACACCTCTTGCAAAAGTTACGCTGAATTCTTCGTACGCCGACTATCCGAGCGTTCCAAAGGTAGAAGTGCTCGTTCTTTCGAAAAATGGCTGAAATCCCTCAGACGTCACTACGAAGTAGTGAGTTCAATCCAAAAGGGTCGCTAGATTTCCAAGAAGTACTTATGGGCCCTGAACGGACATCGTGTGCAAAAGGTACGCTCAATTCTTCGTACGCCGACTATCCGAGCGTTCCAAAGGTAGAAGTGCTCGTTCTATCGAAAAATGGCTGAAATCCCTCAGACGTCACTACGAAGTAGTGAGTTCAATCCAAAAGGGTCGCTAGATTTCCAAGAAGTACTTATGGGCCCTGAACGGACATCGTGTGCAAAAGGTACGCTCAATTCTTCGTACGCCGACTATCTAAGCCTTCCAAACATAAAACTGCTCACTCTTTCCAAAAAATGGCCAAAATCCCTCATACGTCACGATGAAGTAGTGAGTTCAATCCAAAAAGGGTCACTACATTTTCAAAAAGTACTTATGGGCCCAAAACGGACACCGTGTGCGAAAGGTACGCTCAATTCTTCATACGCTGACTATCCAAGCCTTCCAAGTATAAAAGTGCTAATTCTTTCAAAAAATGGCCGAAATCCGTCATACGTCACGATGAAGTGGTGAGTTCAATCCAAAACGGTCGCTACATTTCCAAAAAGTGCTTATGGGCCCGAAACGGGCACCGCGTGCAAAAGTTACGCTCAATTCTTCGTACGCTGACTCTCCAAGCCTTCCAGACCCAAAATCACGACGAAGTAGTGAGTTCAATCCAAAACGGTCGCTACATTTCCAAAAAGTGCTTATGGGCCCGAAACGGGCACCGCGTGCAAAAGTTACGCTCAATTCTTCGTACGCCGACTATCCAAGCCTTCCAAGTATAAAAGTGCTAATTCTTTCAAAAAATGGCCACTTATGGGCCCAAAACGGACACCGTTTGCAAAAGTTACGCTCAATTCTTCGTACGCTGACTCTCCAAGCCTTCCAGACATAAAACTGCTCAATCATTCCAAAAATTGCCAAAATCCATCATACGCCCTGACGAAGTAGTGAGTTCAATCCAAAAGGGTCGCTACATTTCCAAAAAGTACTTATGGGCCTGAAACGGACACCTCTTGCAAAAGTTACGCTGAATTCTTCGTACGCCGACTATCCAAGCCTTCCAAACATAAAACTGCTCACTCCTTCCAAAAAATGGACAAAATCCCTAATACGTCATGACGAAGTAGTGAGTTCAATCCAAACGGGTCGCTACATTTCCAAAAAGTACTTATGGGCCCGAAATGGATACCTCTTGCAAAAGTTACGCTCAATTCTTCGTACGCCGACTATCCGAGCGTTCCAAATATAGAAGTGCTCATTCTTTCAAAAAATGGCCGAAATCCCTCATATGTCACGACGAAGTTGTGAGTTCAATCCAAAAGGGTCGCTACATTTCGAAAAAGTACTTATGGGCCCGAAATGGATACCTCTTGCAAAAGTTACGCGCAATTCTTCGTACGACGACTATCCGAGCGTTCCAAATATAGAAGTGCTCGTTCTTTCGAAAAATGGCCGAAATCCCTCACATGTCACGACGAAGTTGTGAGTTCAATCCAAAAGGGTCGCTACATTTCCAAAAAGTTCTTATGGGCCCAAAACGGATACCTCTTGCAAAAGTTACGCTCAATTCTTCGTACACCGACTATCCAAGCCTTCCAAACATAAAATTGCTCATTCTTTCGAAAAATGGCCGAAATCCCTTTTAGGCCACGACGAAGTTGTGAGTTCAATCCAAAAGGGTCGCAACATTTCCAAAAAGTTCTTATGGGCCTGAAACGGACACCTCTTGCAAAAGTTACGCTCAATACTTCGTACGCCGACTATCCGAGCGTTCCAAATATAGAAGTGCTCGTTCTTTCAAAAAATGGTCGAAATCCCTCAAACGTCACGACGAAGTAGTGAGTTCAATCCAAAAGGGTCGCTACATTTCCAAAAAGTACTTATGGGCCCGAAACGGACACCTCTTGCAAAAGTTACGCTCAATTCTTCGTACGTCGACTATCCAAGCCTTCCAAACATAGAACTGCTCACTCCTTCCAAAAAATGGCCAAAATCCCTAATACGTCATGACGAAGTAGTGAGTTCAATCCAAACGGGTCGCTACATTTCCAAAAAGTACTTATGGGCCCGAAATGGATACCTATTGCAAAAGTTACGCTCAATTCTTCGTACGCCGACTATCCGAGCGTTCCAAATATAGAAGTGCTCGTTCTTTCAAAAAATGGCCGAAATCCCTCATATGTCACGACGAAGTTGTGAGTTCAATCCAAAAGAGTCGCTACATTTCCATAAAGTACTTATGGGCCCGAAATGGACACCTCTTGCAAAAGTTACGCTCAATACTTCGTACGCCGACTATCCGAGCGTTCCAAATATAAAAGTGCTCGTTCTTTTGAAAAATGGCCGAAATCCCTAATACGTCACGACGAAGTAGTGAGTTCAATCCAAACGGGTCGCTACATTTCCAAAAAGTACTAATGGGCCCAAAACGGACACCGTGTGCAAAAGTTACGCTCAATTCTTCGTACGCCGACTATCCGAGCGTTCCAAATATAGAAGTGCTCGTTCTTTCAAAAAATGGTCGAAATCCCTCAAACGTCACGACGAAGTAGTGAGTTCAATCCAAAAGAGTCGCTACATTTCCATAAAGTACTTATGGGCCCGAAACGGACACCTCTTGCAAAAGTTAAGCTCAATTCTTCGTACGCCGACTATCCAAGCCTTCCAAACATAAAACTGCTCACTCCTTCCAAAAAATGGCCAAAATCCCTAATACGTCACGACGAAGTAGTGAGTTCAATCCAAAAGGGTCGCTACATTTCCAAAAAGTACTTATGGGCCCCAAACGGACACCGTGTGCAGAAGTTACGATCAATTCTTCGTACGCCGACTATCCGAGCGTTCCAAATATAGAAGTGCTCGTTCTTTCAAAAAATGGCCGAGATCCCTCATATGTCACGACGAAGTTGTGAGTTCAATCCAAAGGGGTCGCTACATTTCGAAAAAGTACTTATGGGCCCAAAATGGACAGCGTGTGCAAAAGGTACGCTCAATTCTTCGTACGCCGACTATCCAAGCCTTCAAACATAAAATTGCTCTTTCTTTCAAAAAATGGCCGAAATCCATCGTACGTCACGATGAAGTTTTGAGTTCAATCCAAAAGGGTCGCTACATTTCCAAAAAGTACTTATGGGCCCAAAACGGACACCGTGTGCAAAAGTTACGCTCAATTCTTCGTACGCCGACTATCTGAGCGTTCCAAATATAGAAGTGCTCGTTCTTTCGAAAAATGGCTGAAATCGCTCAGACGTCACGACAAAGTAGTGAGTTCAATCCAAAAGGGTCGCTACATTTCCAAAAAGTACTTATGGGGCCAAAACGGACACCGTGTGCAAAAGTTACGCTCAATTCTTCGTACGCCGACTATCTGAGCGTTCCAAATATAGAAGTGCTCGTTCTTTCGAAAAATGGCTGAAATCGCTCAGACGTCACGACAAAGTAGTGAGTTCAATCCAAAAGGGTCGCTACATTTCCAAAAAGTACTTATGGGCCCGAAACGGACACCTCTTACAAAAGTTACGCTCAATTCTTCTTACGCCGACTATCCGAGCGTTCCAAATATCGAAGTGCTCGTTCTTTCGAAAAATGGCTGAAATCGCTCAGACGTCACGACAAAGTAGTGAGTTCAATCAAAAAGGGTTGCTACATTTCCAAAAAGTACTTATGGGCCCAAAACGGACAGCATGTGCAAAAGGTACGCTCAATTCTTCGTACGCCGACAATCCAAGCGTTCAAACATAAAATTGCTCTTTCTTTCAAAAAAAGGCCGAAATCCATCATACGTCACGACGAAGTTTTGAGTTCAATCCAAAAGGGTCGCTACATTTCCAAAAAGTACTTATGGGCCTGAAACGGACACCTCTTGCAAAAGTTACGCTCAGTTTTTCGTACGCCGACTATCCGAGCGTTCCAAATATAGAAGTGCTCGTTCTTTCAAAAAATGGTCGAAATCCCTCAAACGTCACGACGAAGTAGTGAGTTCAATCCAAAACGGTCGCTACATTTCCACAAAGTACTTATGGGCCTGAAACGGACACCTCTTGCAAAAGTTACGCTCAATTCTTCGTACGCCGACTATCCAAGCCTTCCAAACATAAAATTGCTCATTCTTTCGAAAAATAGTCGAAATCCCTTTTAGGTCACGATGAAGTTGTGAGTTCAATCCAAAAGGGTCGCTACATTTCCAAAAAGTACTTATGGGCCTGAAACGGACACCTCTTGCAAAAGTT
>NW_019266696.1:0-6869 GCF_002742605.1 Olea europaea var. sylvestris
ATATACAAGCACACATTCTTTCGAAAAATGGCCAAAATCCCATGTACGTCACGACGAAGTGGTGAGTTCAATCCAAAACAGTCACTACATTTCGAAAAAGTACTTATGGGCCCAAAACGGACACTGTGTGCAAAAGTTACGTTCAATTCTTCGTCCGTCGATTCTCCAAGCGTTCTAAATATACAAGCGCTCATCCTTTCAAAAAATGGCAAAAATCCCACGTACGTCACGACGAAGTTGTGAGTTCAATCTAAAACGGTCGCTACATTTCCAAAAAGTACTTACGGGCCCAAAACGGACACCGTGTGCAAAAGTTACGCTCAATTCTTTGTACGCTGACAATCCAAGCGCTCCCAATAAGCAAGTGCTCACTCTTTCGAAAAATGGCCGAAATCCCTTATACGCCACGACGAAGTGGTGAGTTCAATCTAAAACGGTCGCTACATTTCCAGAAAGTCCTTACTGGCCCAAAACGGACACCGTGTGCAAAAGTTACGCTCAATTCTTCGTACGCCGACAATCCTAACGTTCAAAATATGTAAGTGCTCACACTTTCGAAAAATGGCCGAAATCCCTCATACATCACGACGAAGTGGTGAGTTCAATCCAAGACGGTCGCTACATTTCCAAAAAGTTCTTATGAGCCCAAAACGGACAACGTGTGCAAAAGTTACACACAATTCTTCGTACGTCGACAATCCAAACGTTCCAAATATTTAAGTGCTCATTCTTTCGAAAAATGGCCGAAATCCCTCGTACATCACGACGAAGTTGTGAGTTCAATCCAAAACAATCGCTACATTTGCAAAAAGTACTTATGGTCCCAAAATGGACACCATGTGCAAAAATTACGCTCAACTCTTCGTACGCCGAAAATCCAAGCGTTCCAAATATGCAAGTGCTCATTCTTTCGAAAAATGGCCGAAATCCCTCGTACGTCACGACGAAGTTGTGAGTTCAATCAAAAACGATCGCTACATTTCCAAAAAGTACTTATGGGCCCAAAACGGACACCGTGTGCAAAAGTCACACTCAATTCATTGTACGTCGACAATCAAAGCAAGTGCTCTTTCTTTCGAAAAATGGCCGAAATCCCTTGTACGTCATGAAGAAGTTGTGAGTTCAATCCAAAACGATCGCTACATTTCCAAAAAGTAGTAATGGGCCTAAAACGGAAATCGTGTTCAAAAGTTACGCTCAATTCTTCGTACGACGACAATCCAAGCGTTCTAAATATGGAAGTGCTCACACTTTCAAAAAAGGCCGAAATCCCTCATACGTCAGGACGAAGTGGTGAGTTCAATCCAAAACGGTCGCTACATTTCCAAAAAGTTCTTATGGGCCCAAAACGGACACCGTGTGCAAAAGTCACACTCAATTCATTGTACGTCGACAATCCAAGCGTTCCAAGTATGTAAGTGCTCATTCTTTCGAAAATGGCCGAAATCCCTCGTACGTCACGACGAAGTGGTGAGTTCAATCGAAAACGGTCGCTACATTTCCAAAAAGTACTTATGGTCCAAAAATGGACGCCGCGTGCAAAAGTTACGCTCAATTCTTCGTTCTTCGACAATCCAAGCGTTCCAAATATGCAAGTGCTCATTCTTTCGAAAAATGGCCGAAATCCCTCGTACGTCACGACGAAGTGGTGAGTTCAATCCAAAACGATCGCTACATTTCCAAAAAGTACTTACGGTCCCAAAACGGACACCGTGTGCAAAAGTTACGCTCAATTCTTGGTACTCCGACAATCCAAGCGCTCCCAATAAGCAATTGCTCACTCTTTCGAAAAATGGCCGAAATCCCTCATACGTCACGACGAAGTGGTGAGTTCAATCTAAAACGGTCGCTACATTTCCAAAAAGTACTTACTGGCCCAAAACGGACACCGTGTGCAAAAGTTACGCTCAATTCTTCGTACGCCGACAATCTTAACGTTCAAAATATGTAAGTGCTCACACTTTCAAAAAATGGCCGAAATCCCTCATACATCACGACGAAGTGGTGAGTTCAATCCAAGACGGTCGCTACATTTCCAAAAAGTTCTTATGAGCCCAGAACGTACAACGTGTTCAAAAGTTACACTCAATTCTTCGTACGTCGACAATCCAAGCGTTCCAAATATTTAAGTGCTCATTCTTTCGAAAAATGGCCGAAATCCCTCGTACGTCACGACGAAGTTATGAGTTCAATCTAAAACGATCGCTACATTTCCAAAATGTACTTATGGGCCCAAAACGGACACCTTGTGCAAAAGTTAGGCTAAATTCTTCGTAGGCGGACAATCCAAGCATTCCAAATATGCAAGTACTCATTCTTTCAAAAAATGGCCGAAATCCCTCGTACGTCACGACGAAGTTATGAGTTCAATCCAAAACGATCGCTACATTTCCAAAATGTACTTATGGGCCCAAAACGGACACCTTGTGCAAAAGTTAGGCTAAATTCTTCGTAGGCGGACAATCCAAGCATTCCAAATATGCAAGTGCTCATTCTTTCAAAAAATGGCCGAAATCCCTCTTACGTCACGACGAAGTGGTGTGTTCTATCCAAAACCAAAATGTACTTATGGGCCCAAAACGGACACCTTGTGCAAAAGTTAGGCTAAATTCTTCGTAGGCGGACAATCCAAGCGTTCCAAATATGCAAGTGCTCATTCTTTCGAAAAATGGCCGAAATCCCTCTTACGTCACGACGAAGTGGTGTGTTCTATCCAAAACGGTCGCTACATTTTCAAAAACTTCTTATGGGACCAAAGTGGGCACCGTGTGCAAAATTTACGCTCAATTCTTCGTCCGCTGACTCTCCAAGCGTTCTAAATATACAAGCACACATTCTTTCGAAAAATGGCCAAAATCCCATGTACGTCACGACAAAGGGGTGAGTTCAATCCAAAACAGTCGCTACATTTCAAAAAAGTACTTATGGGCCCAAAACGGACACTGTGTGCAAAAGTTACGCTCAATTCTTCGTCCGTCGACTCTCCAAGTGTTCTAAATATACAAGCGCTCATCCTTTCAAAAAATGGCAAAAATCCCATGTACGTCACGACGAAGTTGTGAGTTCAATCTAAAACGGTCGCTACATTTCCAAAAAGTACTTACGGGCCCAAAACGGACACCGTGTGCAAAAGTTACGCTCAATTCTTTGTACGCCGACAATCCAAGCGCTCCCAATAAGCAAGTTCTCACTCTTTCGAAAAATGGTCGAAATCCCTCATACGTCACGACGAAGTGGTGAGTTCAATCTAAAACGGTCGCTACATTTCCAGAAAGTACTTACTGGCCTAAAACGGACATCGTGTACAAAAGTTACGCTCAATTCTTCGTACGCCGACAATCCTAACGTTCAAAATATGTAAGTGCTCACACTTTCGAAAAATGGCCGAAATCCCTCATACATCACGACGAAGTGGTGAGTTCAATCCAAGACGGTCGCTACATTTCCAAAAAGTTCTTATGAGCCCAAAACGGACAACGTGTGCAAAAGTTACACTCAATTCTTCGTACGTCGACAATCCAAGCGTTCCAAATATTTAAGTGCTCATTCTTTCGAAAAATGGCCGAAATCCCTCGTACATCACGACGAAGTTGTGAGTTCAATCCAAAACAATCGCTACATTTGCAAAAAGTACTAATGGTCCCCAAATGGACACCATGTGCAAAAGTTACGCTCAATTCTTCGTACGCCAAAAATCCAAGCGTTCCAAATATGCAAGTGCTCATTCTTTCGAAAAATGGCCGAAATCCCTCGCACGTCACGACGAAGTTGTGAGTTCAATCCAAAACGATCGCTACATTTCCAAAAAGTATTTATGGGCCCAAAACGGACACCGTGTGCAAAAGTCACACTCAATTCATTGTACGTCGACAATCCAAGCAAGTGCTCATTCTTTCAAAAAATGGCCAAAATCCCTCGTACGCCACGATGAAGTTGTGAGTTCAATCCAAAACGATCGCTACATTTCCAAAAAGTACTTATGGGCCCAAAACGGAAACTTTGTTCAAAAGTTACGTTCAGTTCTTCGTACGCCGACAATCCACGCGCTCCAAAAATGCAAGTGCTCACACATTCGAAAAATGGCCGAAATCCCTCATACGTTAGGACGAAGTTGTGAGTTCAATCCAAAACGGTCGCTACATTTCCAAAAAGTTCTTATGGGCCCAAAACGGACACCGTGTGCAAAAGTCACACTCAATTCATTGTACGTCGACAATCCAAGCGTTCCAAATATGTAAGTGCTCATTCTTTCGAAAAATGGCCGAAATCCCTCGTACGTCACGACGAAGTGGTGAGTTCAATCCAAAATGGTCGCTACATTTCCAAAAGGTACTTATGGTCCAAAAATGGACGCCGTGTGCAAAAGTTACGCTCAATTCATCGTTCGCCGACAATCTAAGCGTTCCAAATACGCAAGTGCTCATTCCTTCAATAAATGACCGAAATCCCTCGTACGTCACGACGAAGTGGTGAGTTCAATCCAAAATGGTCGCTACATTTCCAAAAAGTACTTACGGGCCCGAAATGGACACCGTGTGCAAAAGTGACGCTCAATCCTTCGTACGCCGACAATCCAAGCTTTCCAAATATACAAGTGCTCACACTTTCGAAAAATGGCCAAAATCCCTCATACGTCACGACGAAGTGGTGAGTTTAATCTAAAACGGTCGCTACATTTCCAAAAAGTACTTACGGGCCCAAGACGGACACTGTGTACAAAAGTTACGCTAAATTCTTCGTACGCCGACAACCCAAGCGCTCCCAATAAGCAAGTGCTCACTCTTTCGAAAAATGGCCGAAATCCCTCATACGTCACGACGAAGTGGTGAGTTCAATCTAAAACGGTCGCAACATTTCCAAAAAGTACTTACTGGCCCAAAACGGACACCGTGTGCAAAAGTTACGCTCAATTCTTCGTACGCCGACAATCCTAACGTTCAAAATATGCAAATGCTCACACTTTCGAAAAATGGCCGAAATCCCTCATACATCATGACGAAGTGGTGAGTTCAATCCAAGACGGTCGCTACATTTCCAAAAAGTACTTACTGTCCCAAAACGGACACCGTGTGCAAAAGTTACGCTCAATTCTTCGTACGCCGACAATCCTAACGTTCAAAATATGTAAGTGCTCACACTTTCGAAAAATGGCCGAAATCCCTCATACATCACGACGAAGTGGTGAGTTCAATCCAACACGGTCGCCACATTTCCAAAAAGTTCTTATGAGCCCCACACGGACAACGTGTACAAAAGTTACACTCAATTCTTCGTACGTCGACAATCCAAGCGTTCCAAATATTTAAGTGCTCATTCTTTCGAAAAATGGTCGAAATCCCTCGTACATCACGACGAAGTTGTGAGTTCAATCCAAAACAATCGCTACATTTGCAAAAAGTACTTATGGTCCCAAAATGGACACCATGTGCAAAAATTACGCTCAACTCTTCGTACGCCGAAAATCCAAGCGTTCCAAATATGCAAGTTCTCATTCTTTCGAAAAATGGCCGAAATCCCTCGTACGTCACGACGAAGTTGTGAGTTCAATCCAAAACGATCGCTACATTTCCAAAAAGTACTTATGTGCCCAAAACGGACACCGTGTGCAAAAGTCACACTCAATTCATTGTACGTCGACAATCCAAGCAAGTGCTCATTCTTTCGAAAAATGGCCGAAATCCCTTGTACGTCACGAAGAAGTTGTGAGTTCAATCCAAAACGATCGCTACATTTCCAAAAAGTAGTTATGGGCCCAAAACGGAAATCGTGTTCAAAAGTTACGTTCAGTTCTTCGTACGCCGACAATCCAAGCGTTCCAAAAATGCAAGTGCTCACACATTCGAAAAATGGCCGAAATCCCTCATACGTCAGGACGAAGTGGAGAGTTCAATCCAAAACGGTCGCTACATTTCCAAAAAGTTCTTATGGGCCCAAAACGGACACCGTGTGAAAAAGTCACACTCAATTCATTGTACGTCGACAATCCAAGCGTTCCAAATATGTAAGTGCTCATTCTTTCGAAAAATGGCCGAAATCCCTCGTACGTCACGACGAAGTGGTTAGTTCAATCCAAAACGGTCGCTACATTTCCAAAAGGTACTTATGGTCCAAAAATGGACGCCATGTGCAAAAGTTACGCTCAATTCATCGTTCGCCGACAATCCAAGCGTTCCAAATACGAAAGTGCTCATTCTTTCAATAAATGACCGAAATCCCTCGTACGTCACGACGAAGTTGTGAGTTCAATCCAAAATGATCGCTACATTTCCAAAAAGTACTTACGGGCCCGAAATGGACACCGTGTGCAAAAGTTACGCTCAATTCTTCGTACGTCGACAATCCAAGCGTTCCAAATATACAAGTGCTCACACTTTCGAAAAATGGCCGAAATCCCTTATACGTCACGACGAAGTGGTGAGTTTAATCTAAAACGGTCGCTACATTTCCAAAAAGTACTTACGGGCCCAAGACGGACACTGTGTGCAAAAGTTACGCTCAATTCTTCGTACGCCGACAATCCAAGCGCTCCCAATAAGCAAGTGCTCACTCTTTCAAAAAATGGCCGAAATCCCTCATACGTCACGACTAAGTGGTGAGTTCAATCTAAAACGGTCGCAACATTTCCAAAAAGTACTTACAGGCCCAAAATGGACACCGTGTGCAAAAGTTACGCTCGATTCTTCGTACGCCGACAATCCTAACGTTCAAAATATGTAAATGCTCACACTTTCGAAAAATGGCGGAAATCCCTCATACATCATGACGAAGTGGTGAGTTCAATCCAGGACGGTCGCTACATTTCCAAAAAGTACTTACTGGCCCAAAACGGACACCGTGTGCAAAAGTTACGCTCAATTCTTCGTACGCCG
>NW_019266697.1:0-6866 GCF_002742605.1 Olea europaea var. sylvestris
TTAAACTATCCAATAGGGTAATGTCACGTGGTAAAGTGTAAACTAAAGTGTACTTGTAGCAAGTTTCATACCGATTGAACATTTCTCTTTGTACACTGATTTTTGACACGTTGTTTGACACCTGCATTGTTGTCAAGTGTCAATTAGATGGAAAAACTATTTGAAATTTAAACTGTCCAGCAGGGTAATGTCACGTGGTAAAGTGTAAAGTAAAATGTACACCGTAGTGTACATGTAGCAAGGTTGTCACCGATTGAACTTTGCTATTTGCACACTGATATTAAACACGTTGTTTGACACTTGCGTTGTTGTCAAGTTTCAATTGGATGGGAAAACTGTTTAAAATTTAAACTGTCCAATAGTGTAATGTCAAGAGGCAAAGTATAAATTAAAGTGTACACCATAGTGTACATGTAGCAAGGTTCTTACTGATTGAACTTTACTATTTGTACACTGATTTTTGACACGTTGCTTGACACTTACATTGTTGTCAGGTGTCAAATGGATGGGAAAAATATTTGAAATTCAAACTGTCCAACGGGGTAATATCATGTGGCAAAGTGCAAACTAAAGTGTACACCATAGTTTACATGCAGCAAGGTTCTTACCGATTGAATTTTGCTATTTGTACACTGACTTTTGATACAATGTACAAATGGATGAAAAATTGTTTGAAATTTAAACTGTCCAATATGGTAATGAAATGTGGCAAAGTGTAAACTAAAGTGTACGCCATAGTGTACACGTCACAAGGTTCTTACCAATTGAATTTTGCTATTTGATCACTGATTTTTGGCACATTGTTTGACACTTGCTTTGTTGTCTAGTGCCAATTGGATGGGAAAACTGTTTGAATTTTAAAATGTCCATCAGGGAATTGTCACGTGGCAAAGTGTAAACTAAAGTGTATACCATAGTGTACATGTATCAAGGTTCTTACCGATTGAACGTTGCTATTTGTACATTGATTTTTGAAACATTGTTTGACACTTACATTGTTTTTGGGTGTCAATTGAATGGAAAAACTCTTTGAAATTTAAACTGTCCAGCAGGATATTGACATGTGGCAAAGAATAAACTAATGTGTACGCCATAGTGTACATGTCACAAGGTTCTTACGAATTGAACTTTACTATTTGTACACTAATTTTTGACACATGCATTGTTGTCAAGTGTTAATTGGATGGGAAAAATGTTTGAAATTTAAACTGTCCATCAGGGTAATGTCACGTTGCAAAGTGTAAACTAAAGTCACGTTGCAAACTGTAAACTAAAGTGCACACCATAGTGTACATGTAGCAAAGTTCTTACCGATTGAACTTTGCTATTTGTACACTGATTTTTAACACGTTGTTTGACTCTTGAATTGTTGTCAAGTGTCGATTTGATGGGAAAACTGTTGGAAATTTAAACTGCCCAATAGGTTAATGTTACATGGTGATGTGTAAACTAAAGTGTACATGTAGCAAGGTTTATACCCATTGAACTTTGCTATTTGTTCACTGATTTTTAACACGTTATTTTACAGTTGCATTATTGTCAAGTGTCAATTGGATGGGATAACAATTTGAAATTAAAACTGTCTAGCTTGGTCATGTCACGTGGCAAAGTGAAAACTAAAGTGTGTACACCATAGTGTACATGTAGTAAGGTTCTTACCGATTGAACTTTGTTATTTTGTACACTGATTTTTGACACGTTGTTTGACACTTGCATTGTTGTCAAGTGTCAATTGGACAGGAAAAATGTTTGAAATTTAAACTGTCCAACAGGGCAATGTAACGTGGTGAAGTGTAAACTATAGTGTACACCATAGTGTACTTGTAGCAAGGTCCTTACCGATTGAATTTTGCTATTCGTACACTGATTTTCGATACGTTGTTTGACATTTGCATTGTTATCAAGTGTTAATTGGATGAGAAAATTGTTTGAAATTTAAACTGTTCATCAGGATAATGTCACGTTGCAAAGTGTAAACTAAAGTGTACACCATAGTGTACATGTGGCAAAGTTCTTACCGATTGAACTTTGCTATTTGTACACTGATTTTTAACAAGTTGTTCAACTCTTGCATTGTTGTCAAGTGTCAATTGAATGGAAAACTGTTGGAAATTTAAATTGCCCAAAAGGTTAATATCACGTGGTAATGTGTAAACTAAAGTGTACATGTAGCAAAGTTTATACCCATTGAACTTTGCTATTTGTTCACTGATTTTTAACACTTTTTACACTTGCATTATTGTCAAGTGTTAATTGGATGGGATAACTATTTGAAATTAAAACTGTCCAGCTTGGTAATGTCACATGGCAAAGTGAAAACTAAAGTGTGTACATCATAGTGTACATGGAGTAAGGTTCTTACCGATTGAACTTTGTTATTTGTACACTGATTTTTGACACGTTGTTTGACGCTTGCATTGTTGTCAAGTGTCAATTGGATAGGAAAAATGTTGGAAATTTAAACTGTCCAACAGGATAATGTCATGTGGGGAAGTGTAAACTATAGTGTACTTGTGGTAAGTTTCATACCGATTGAACATTTTTCTTTGTACACTGATTTTTGACACGTTGTTTGACACTTGCATTATTGTTGAGTGTCAATTGGATGGAAAAATTGTTTGAAATTTAAACTGTCCAGCAAGGTAATGTCACGTGGAAAACTGTAAACTAAAATGTACACCATAGTGTACATGTAGCAAGGTTGTTACCGATTGAACTTTGCTATTTCAACGCTGATATTGGACACGCTGTTTAACACAAGTATTGTTGTCAAGTGTCAATTGGATGG
Organism: Olea europaea var. sylvestris; assembly: GCF_002742605.1. Classification (NCBI taxonomy): domain Eukaryota; kingdom Viridiplantae; phylum Streptophyta; class Magnoliopsida; order Lamiales; family Oleaceae; genus Olea; species Olea europaea. The sequence continues at coordinate 2,789 of NW_019266697.1, forward strand.
GAAAACTGTTTGAAATTTAAACAGTCCAACAGTGTAATATCAGGTGGCAAAGTGTAAACTAAAGTGTACACCATGGTGTACATGTAGCAAGGTTCTTACTGATTGAAATTTACTTTTTGTACACTGATTTTTGACACGTTGTTTGACACTTGCATTGTTGTCGACTGTCAATTGGATGGAAAAACTGTTTCAAATTCAAACTGTCCAAGAAGGTACTAACATGTGGCAAAATTCAAACTAAAGTGTACACCATAGTTTACATGTAGCAAGGTTCTTACCGATTGAACGTTGCTCTTTGTAAACTGATTTTTGACACATTGTTTGACACTTGCATTGTTGCCAAGTGTCAATTGGATGGAAAAAAATGTTTGAAATTTAAACTGTCCAACAAGGTATTGACATGTGGCAAAATGTAAACTAAAGTGTACGCCATAGTGTACACGTCGCACAGTTCTTACCAATTGAACATTGCTATCTGTATACTGATTTTTTGCACTTTCTTGACACTTGCATTGTTGTCAAGTGTCAATTGGTTGAGAAAATTGTTTGAAATTTAAACTGTCCATCAGGGTAATGTCACGTGGAAAAGTGTAAACTAAAGTCTACACCATAGTGTACATGTAGCAAAGTTCTTACCGATTGAACTTTGCTATTTGTACACTAATTTTTAACACGTTGTTTGACTCTTGTATTGTTGTCAAGTGTCGATTGGATGGGAAAATTGTTGGAAATTTAAACTGCCCAACGGGTTAATGTCACATGGTAATGTGTAAACTAAAGTGTACATGTAGCAAGGTTTATACCCATTGAACTTTGCTATTTGTTCACTGATTTTTAACACGTTGTTTTACACTTGCATTATTGTCTAGAGTAAATTGGATGGGATAACTATTTGAAATTAAAACCTTCCAGCTTGGTAATGTCACGTGGCAAAGTGTAAACTAAAGTGTGTACACCATAGTGTACATGTAGCAAGGTTCTTACCGATTGAACTTTGCTATTTGTACATTGATTTTTGACATGTTGTTTCACTCTTGCATTATTGTCAAGTGTCAATTGAATGGGAAAACTTTTTGAAATTTAAACTGTCCAACAGGGTAATGTCACGTGGCAAAGTATAAATTAAAGTGTACACCATAGTGTACTTGTAGCAAGGTCCTTACCGATTGAATTTTACTATTTGTACAGTGATTTTCGGCACGTTGTTTGACACTTGCATTGTTGTCAAGTGTCAATTGAATGGAAAAACTGTCGAAATTTAAACTATCCAATAGAGTAATGTCACATGGCAAAGTGTAAAGTAAAGTGTACACCATAGTGTACATGTAGCAAGGTTCTTACCGATTGAGCTTTGCCGTTTGTACATTCATTTCTGACATGTTGTTTGACACTTTCACTGTTGTCAAGTGCTAATTGGATGAAAAAACTATTTGAAATTTAAACTATCCAGTTGGGTAATGACATGTGGCGAAGTGTAAACTGAAGTGTACACCATAGTGTACATATCGCAAGGTTCTTGCCAATTGAACATTTCTATTTGTACACTGATTTTTAACACATTGTTTAACACTTGCATTGTTCTCTAATGTCAATTGGATGGAAAATTGTTTCAAATTTAAACTGTCCAACAGGGTAATGTCACGTGGCAAAGTGAAAACTAAAGTGTGTACACCATAGTGTACATGTAGTAAGGTTCTTATCGATTGAACTTTGCTATTTGTATACTGATTTTTAACACATTGTTTGACACTTGCATTGTTGTCAAGTGTCAATTGCATGGGAAAAATGTTGGAAATTTAAACTGTCCAACAGGGTAATGTCACGTGGTAAAGTGTAAACTAAAGTGTGCTTGTGGCAAGTTTCACACCGATTGAACATTGCTCTTTGTACCCTGATTTTTGACACGTTGTTTGACACTTGCATTGTTGTCAAGTGTCAATTGGATGGAAAAACTGTTTGAAATTTAAACTATCCAATAGTGTAATTGTAACGCCCCAACCCGCATGGACGGAAACATCACTCAAACCATTGTACCTTAGCCGTAAAATTTGTTCAATATATATTTAGTAGAAGGTATAAAGATTCAATTTTAGAACTTAAGTAAATAATTTTCTTTTTTTATTTAAACAATAATCCAATTTTAAAAGAAAACAATTTCAAAAAATTTTTTAGAATGGGTTCCATGCATGTAACAACAATTGAAGTGACATTTTGGCAAAACTTAAAAAGTAATGTTGCTGTTCCAGGTTTTTTTTTCTCAAGCAGTAATTATCAAAATAAATTTGTTTTCATAGCTATCGACCTTAAAACTTCATCAAATCTTTAGGTAAGGTAGTAAACTCCTTATAATATGACATAGTCAAAAACTAGCTTCCGTCGACATCATATGGGGTATTAAAATATTTTTCAAAACTCAGCAGCGACCCGATTGAAAGGTAAACCGGTGTAGTTCACTTAAAATGGCATATAAAATTCCACCGACGTCAAAAACAACATGATTTCAAATTTATTCAGTAGCTAATCCATGAGACTATCAAGTACAATTGGTTTCATCCAAAAATTCCAAGTAACGAGTGAGTTATGAATTTTTGAAAACAAGGGTAGAAGCTGAAAAATAGAGACAGCACCCAGCACAGTTTACTTTATGTGACATATAACCTTTTACCGATATTGGATTGACATGATTCCAACTTTATACAGTATATAACTTCTTAGGGTATCCAATCCAATTGGTTTCGTATTAAAAATACCTAGTAACGAAAGAGTTATGATTTTTTTAAAGATGAGGCAGAAACTGAAATTTCTGAAGAGACATCAAAACTTTAAGTCGCTAACTTTTTTTTTGTATACGGTGATTTGTAAATTTATTCCTATGACGCATATCTAATTTCAAATATAATTTATTCATAATGAGTGTTCGTAAAATAGATCCACACAATATTTATAAGATTCAAATTTAAAGAAAGTATAAACATCTCAAAATCAACTAAAGATGCAAATCGCCGGCTTCTCCATGACATGTTGCATCATCCTTTACCACCATCTATGCCCCAAGGAAAATCCATTCAACCTGTAGGAAGGAAATTAACCCATGAGTTTGAAACTTAATAGATATCATCGGTGCAATTCGTTATCAAATTAGAAATTCTGAACTATAGATTCATACCGTCGCACGTAGATGGATTTCCGTCAAAATCCAATTACTATTGTATTACCATAACACATAGAGCCGGCGAATGATCATTAAAACTGTTGTAGTGCTGAAGCACCGTACCTGAAGGTACCATTTCATTCAAAAATTTATCGAAAAATCAGATTTGAAAACGAATGAACACTTGCACCTCTACCTACCTTGAATTTTCTTGGATAAAAGTACAAAATGTATAGAAAGCCTTCCTTCTTCTCACCCTTATTATTCCTTAAGCTTAACTTGATATGAAATATATCTTTTTCGAGAGAAAATGAGATGAAATTTGGATTTGAAAAGGTGTGTAGTAAAAATTGAACTTCCACTTCTATAACCTTTCTTTTAATGAAAAATTAAGTGGGGGAGTTGTATTATCATTAAATTTATTAAACTTAGTCTTTAACTAAGAATTTGAAGAGTCTCTAAGCCATAAAAATAATTCATATGAAAGTTTTATAAAAAAATCTACATGGTGATTCGAACTTGGGTTGCCTATATGAAATACCATGTAGATGACCATTGTGGTAACCCAGTTATTCATTAAATCTTTGTAATCAATTTTACTTAAACTTAATCTCTTAAATTGCTGGGCTTTTAATTAACTTATGACTTGGGCTTTCGTAATCTTACATGGGTTGAGCTTTCATAGGTCGTTTCTAAAATGGGTTAGGCTTGTGGTGCTAGATCATCACAAAATATTAGCATAATTCCATTTTATTTTTCTCGGCTACTACAACTCTTACACCTTAAATAGAATTTCATCCTCGAAATTTACATTATGGTTGGACAAAGAGTGTTGGGTATTTGACTTTAACTTCTTCTTCTCTTTCCCAAGTACCTTCTTCTACTCCTTGATTATTCCATTGCATCTTGACCAGTTGAATCTCCTTG
>NW_019266698.1:0-6864 GCF_002742605.1 Olea europaea var. sylvestris
TACACTTTAGTTTACACTTTGCCACATGACATTATCGTGTTGGACAGTATAAATTTCAACCAGTTTTTCCATCCAATTGACACCTGACAACAACACAAGTCTGAAACAACATGTCAAAAATCAGTGTACAAATAGCAAAGATCAATCGGTAAGAACCTTACGGCATGTACACTATGGTGTACACTTTAGTTTACATATTTCCACGTGACATTACCCTATTGCACCGTTTAAATTTTAAACAATTTTCCCAGCCAATTAACACATGACAGCAATGCAAGTGTCAAACAACGTGTCAAAAATCAGTGTACAAATAGCAAAATTCAATCGTTAAGAACCTTGCTACATGTACACAATTGTGTACATTTTGCTACGTGACATTACCCTGTTGGACCATTTAAATTTCAAACAGTTTTCCCATCGAACTGACACTTGACAACAATGCATGTGTCAAACAACGTGTCAAAAATTAGTGTACGAATAGCAAAGTTCAATCGGTGAGAACCTTGCTACATGTACACTATGGTATACACACTTTAGTTTACACTTTTCCACGTGACAATATCCCGTTCGATAGTTTAAAGTTCAAACAATTTTCCCATCCAATTGATACTTGGCAACAATGTAAGTGTCAAAAATCAATGTACAAATAGCAAAGTGCAATCGTTAAGAACCTCGTGACATGTACACTATGGTGTATACTTTAGTTTACATTTTATCACGTGACATTACCTGTTGGACCGTTGAAATTTCAAATAGTTTTCCCATCCAATTGACACCTGACAACAATGCATATGTCAAACAACGCGTCAAAAATTAGTGTACAAATGGCAAAGTTCAATCGGCAAGAACCTTATGACATGTACACTATGGTGTACACTTTAGTTTACACTTTGCCACATGACATTATCCTGTTGGACCGTTTAAATTTCAAATAATTTTCCCACCCAATTGACACGTGACAACAATGTAAGTGCCAAACAACGTGTCAAAAATCAGTGTTCGAATAGCGAAGTTCAATCGGTAAGGAACTTGCTACATGTACACTATTGTGTACACTTTAGTTTACACTTTGCCACTTGACATTACCCCGTTGGACGTTTTAACTTCATATAGTTTTCCCATCCAATGGACACTTGACAACAATGCATGTGTCAAACAACTTGTCAAAAATCAGTGCACAAATAGCAAAGTTCAATCGGTGAGAACCTTGCTACATATACACTATGGTGTACACACATTAGTTTACACTTTGACATGTGATACTATCCTATTGGATAGTTTAAATTTCAAACAGTTTTCCCATCCAAATAACACTTGACTACAATTCAAGTGTCGAACAACGTGTTAAAAATTAGTGTACAAATAGCAAAGTTCAATCGGTGAGAACCTTGCTACATATACACTATGGTGTACACACATTAGTTTACACTTTGACATGTGATACTATCCTATTGGATAGTTTAAATTTCAAACAGTTTTCCCATCCAAATAACACTTGACTACAATTCAAGTGTCGAACAACGTGTTAAAAATTAGTGTACAAATAGCAAAGTTCAATCGGTGAGAACCTTGCTACATATACACTATGGTGTACACACATTAGTTTACACTTTGACATGTGATACTATCCTATTGGATAGTTTAAATTTCAAACAGTTTTCCCATCCAAATAACACTTGACTACAATTCAAGTGTCGAACAACGTGTTAAAAATTAGTGTACAAATAGCAAAGTTCAATCAGTAAGAACATTGCTACATGTACACTATGGTGTACACTTTGCCACGTGACATTATCCTGTTGGAGAGTATAAATTTCAACCAGTTTTCCCTTCCAACGCAATTGATACTTGACAACAACTCAAGTGTGAAATGACGTGTTAAAAATCTATGTATAAATAGCAATGATCAATTGGAAACAACCTTATGACATGTACACTATGGTGTACACTTTAGTTTACACTTTGCCACGTGACATTACCCTGTTGGACCCGTTTAAATTTCAAACAATTTTTCCACCCAATTGACACTTGACAACAATGCAAGTGTCTAACAACGTGTCAAGAACTCTGTCACAACTGCGGTAGTAGTAGTGGGAAGCACAGAAGGCACTTGATATTACCCCATTGGACAATTTAAATTTCAAACAGTTTTTCCATCCAATTGACACTTGACAACAATGCAATTGTCAAACAACGTGTCAAAAATTAGTGTACAAATAGAAAAGTTCAATCGGTACAGACTGTGCTACATGTACACTATGGTGTACACTTTATTTTACACTTCACCACGTGACATTACCCTATTGGACAGTTTAAATTTCAAATGGTTTTCCTATTGAATTGGCACTTGACAACAATGCAAGTGTCAAACAACGTGTCAAAAATTAGTGTACAAATAGTAGAGTTCAAACGATATGGACTGTGCTACATATACACTATGGTGTACACTTTAGTTTACACTTTGCCACGTGACATTACCCTGTTGGTCAGTTTATATTTCAAACAGTTTTCCCATCCAAGTGACACTTGACAAACAATGCAAGTATCGAACAACGTTTTAGAAATCAGTGTACAAATAGAAAAGTTGAATCGATACGAACTGTGCTACATGTACACTATGGTGTATAATTTAGTTTACAATTTACCATGTGACATTACCCTGTTTAACAATTTAAATTTCAAACAGTTTTCGAATTCAATTGACACTTGATAACAATGCAAGTGTCGAATGACGTGTCAAAAATTAGTGTACAAATAGAAAAGTTTAATCGATATGGACCGTGCTACATGTACACTATGGTGTACAATTTAGTTTACACTTAAAAACACGTGACACTACCCTGTTCAACAGTTTAAATTTCAAATAGTTTTCCAATTCAATTGACACTTGACAACAATGCAAGTGTCAAATAACATGTCAAAAATTAGAGTACAAATGGCAAAGTTAAAAAGGTACGGACTATACTGCATAAACACTGTGGTGTACACTTTAGTTTACACTTTGCCACGTGACATTACCCTGTTGGTCAGTTTAAATTTCGAACAATTTTCCTATCGAATTGACACTTGACAACAATGCAAGTGTCAAACAACCTGTCAGAAATCAGTGTACAAATAACAAAGTCCAATCGGTAAGAATCTCGCTTCATGTACACTATGGTCTACACATTAGTTTTGCACTTTGCCACGTGACATTACCCTGTTGAATAGTTTAAATTTCAAACAATTTTCCCTTCCAATTGATGCTTGACAACAATGCATGTGTCAAACAACGTGTCAAAAATCGGTGTAAAAATAGTAAAGTTCAATCGGTAAGAAACCTGGTACATTTACACTATGGTGTACACTTTAGTTTACACTTTGCCACGTGACATTACCCTGTTGGACAATTTAAATTTCAAACAGTTTTTCCATCCAAATGACACTTGTCAAAAATGTAAGTGTCTAACGACGTGTCAAAAATCAGTGTTCAAATAGAAAAGTTTAGTCGGTACGGACCGTGCTACACGCACATTATAGTGTATACTTTAGTTTACACTTTATCACATGACATTACCCTGTTAGACAGTTTTAATTTCAAATAGTTTTCCTGTTCAATTGACACTTGACAACAATGCAAGTGTCAAACAATGTGTCAAAAATCAGTGTACAAATAGAAAAGGTCAATCGGTACGGACCGTACTACATGTACACTATGGTGTACACTTTAGTTTACACTTAACCACGTGATATTACCATGTTGAAAATTTTAAATCTCAAACAATTTTTCCATCCAATTGACACTTGATAACAATGCAAGTGTCAAACAACGAGTCAGAAATCAGTGTACAAATAGCAAACTTCAATCAGTAAGAACCTCGCTTCATGTACACTATCGTCTAAACATTAGTTTGTACTTTGCCACGTGACATTACCCTATTGAACAGTTTAAATTTCGAACTGTTTTTCCATCCAATTGACACTTGACAACAATGCAAGTGTTAAACAATGTGTCAAAAATCTGTGTACAAATAGTAAAGTTCAATCGGTAAGAAACTTGCTACATGTACATTATGGTGTACACTTTAGTTTACACTTTGCTACGTGACATTACCCTGTTAGATAATTTAAATTTCAAATAGTTTATCCATCCAATTAACACTTGACAACAATGCAAGTGTCAAACGACGTGTCAAAAATCTATGGACAAATAGAAAAGTTCAATCGGTACGGACCGTGCTACATGTACACTATGGTGTACATTTTAGTTTACGCTTTACCACGTCACATTACCCTATTAGACAGTTTAAATTTCAAACAGTTTTCCGACTCAATTGACACTTGAAAACAATGCAAGTGTCAAACAACGTGTAAAAAATCAGTGTACAAATAGCAAAGTTCAATCGGTAAGAACCTTGCTTCATGTACACTATGGTGTACAATTTAGTTTACACTTTGCCACGTGACATTACCCATTTGGACAGTTTAAATTTCAAATAGTTTTCCCATCCATTGACACTTCCCAACAATGCAATTGTCAAACAATGTGTCAAAAATCGTTGTAAAAATTGCAAAGTTCAATCCGTAAGAAACTTGCTACATGTACACTATGGTGTACACTTTAGTTTACACTTTGCCACGTGACATTACCCTATTGGACGATTTAAATTTCGAATAGTTTTTCCATCCAATTGACACTTGACAACAATGCAAGTGTTAAATTACGTGTCAAAAATCAATGTACAAATAGAAAAGCTCAATCGGAAAGAACCTTGCTTCATGTACACTATAGTGTACACTTTAGTTTGCACTTTGCCACGTGACATTACCCTATTGGATAGTTTAAATTTTGAACAGTCTTCCCATCCAATAGACACTTGACAATAATGCAAGTGTCAAACAATGTGTCAAAAATTAGTGTACAAATAGCAAAGTTCAATCGGTAAGAAACTTGCTACATGTACACCATGGTGTACACTTTAGATTACACTTTACCAAGTGACATTATCCTGTTGGACAATTTTAATTTCAAACAGTTTTTCCATCCAATTGACACTTGACAACAATGTAAGTGTCAAACAACGTGTTAAAAAATTAGAATACAAATAGAAAAGTTCAATCGGTGCAGACCGTGCTACATGTACACTATGGTGTACACTTTAGTTTACACTTTACCACATGACATTACCCTGTTGGACAGCTTAAATTTCAAATAGTTTTCCTATTGAATTGACACTAGACAATAATACAAGTGCCAAACAACGTGTCAATATTTAGCGTACAAATAGTAAAGTTCAAACGGTACGGACTGTGCTACATATACACTATGGTGTACACTTTAGTTTACACTTTGCTACGCGACATTACCCTGTTGGTCAGTTTAAATTTCAAACATTTTTCCTATCCAATTAATACTTGACAACAATGCAAGTGTCGACCAACGTGTAAAAAATCAGTGTACAAGTAGAAAAGTTCAATTGATACAGACTGTGCTACATGTACACTATGGTGCACAATTTAGTTTACACTTTACTACATGATATTACCCTGTTGGATAGTTTAAAATTCAAACAGTTTTCCCATTCAATTGACAGTTGATAACAATGCAAGTGTCAAATCACGTTTAAAAAGTCAGTGTACAAATAGCAAAGTTCAATCGATATAGACCGTGCTACATGTACACTATGGTGTACACTTTAATTTATATTTTACCACGCGATATTACCCTGTTGGATAGTTTAAATTACAAACAGTTTTCCAATTCAATTGACACTAGACAACAATACTAGTGTCAAACAACGTGTCAAAAATCAGTGTACAAATAGCAAAGTTCAAAAGGTAAGAACCTTGCTTCATGTACACTATGGTGTACACTTTAGTTTGTACTTTACCACGTGACATTATCATGTTGGACAGTTTAAATTTTGAAGAGTTTTCCCATCCAATAGACACTTGACAACAATGCAAGTGTTAAACAACGTGTCAAGAATCAGTGTACAAATAGCAAAGTTCAATCGGTAAGAAACTTGCTATATGTACACTGTGGTGTACACTTTAGTTTACACTTTACCACGTGAAATTACTCTATTGGACAATTTAAATTTTAAACAGTTTTTACGTCCAATTGATACTTGACAACACTGTAAGTGTCAAACAACGTGTCAAAAATCAATGTACAAATAGAAAAGTTCAATCGGTACGGACCGTGCTACATGTACACTATGGTGTACACTTTATTTTACACTTCACCACGTGACATTACCCTGTTGGACAGGTTGAATTTCAAATGGTTTTCCTTTTCAATTAGCACTTGACAGCAATGCAAGGGTCAAACAACGTGTCAAAAATTAGTGTACAAATAGTAAAGTTCAAACGATACGGACTGTGCTGTATATACATTATGATGTACACTTTACTTTACACTTTTCCACGAGACATTACCCTGTTGGTCAGTTTAAATTTCAAACAGTTTTTCCATCCAATTGACACTTGACAACAATGCAGGTGTCGACAATGTGTCAGAAATCAGTGTACAAATAGAAAAGTTGAATCGATACGGACCGTCCTGCATGTATACTATGGTGTACAATTTAGTTTACACTTTACCACGTGACATTACCCTGTTTAACAATTTGAATTTCAAATATTTCTCGAATTCAATTGACACTTGATTACAATGCAAGTGTCGAATGACGTGTCAAAAATTAGTGTACAAATAGAAAAGTTCAATAGATACGGACCGTGCTACATGTACACTATGGTGTACACTTTAGTTTACACTTTAACACGTGACATTACCTTGTTCGACAGTTTAAATTTCAAACAGTTTTCCAATACAATTGATACTTGACAACAATGCAAGTGTCAAACAACGTGTCAAAAATT
>NW_019266699.1:0-6861 GCF_002742605.1 Olea europaea var. sylvestris
GCGACTGTGTCAGAATTGGCTAAAATTTGACTCGTTGATCGGAAACAAAAATCGCACCGGGGGCAATTTCGTCATTTTTCTCGGCTGTGTCAGAATTGGCTGAAATTTGGCAGTTTGATCTGAAATAAGAATCCAGCCGGGGGCAATTTCGTTATTTTTCTCGACTGTGTCGGAATGGGCTCAAATTTGACAGGTTGATCGGAAACAAAAATCACGTCAGGGGCAATTTCGTCATTTTTCTCGACTGTGTCAGAATTGACTAAAATTCGACTTGTTCATCGGAAACAAAAACCGCGCCGGAGGCAATTCTGTCATCTTTCTCGAATGTGTCGGAATTTGCTGAAATTTGGCAGTTTGATCGGAAATAAAAATCTCGCCGACGGTAATTTCGTCATATTTCTCGACTGTGTCGGAATGGGCTTAATTTTGACAGGTTGATCGAAAATAAAAATCGCTCCGGGGGCAATTCCGACACAGTAATTTCTGCATTTTTCTCGACTGTGTCGGAATTCGCTGAAATTTGGCAATTTGATTGGAAATAAATATCGCGCCGGCGGCAATTTCGTCATTTTTCTCGACTGTGTCGGAATGGGCTCAAATTTGACAGATTTATCGGGAACAAAAATCGCTCCGGGTGTAATTTCTTCATTTTTTGCGACTGTGTCAGAATTGGCTAAAATTTGACTCGTTGATCGGAAACAAAAATCGCACCGGGGGCAATTTCGTCATTTTTCTCGCCTGTGTCGAAATTGGCTGAAATTTGGCAGTTTGATCTGAAATAAAAATCGCGCCGTGGGCAATTTCGTCATTTTTCTCGACTGTGTCGGAATAGGCTCAAATTTGAGAGGTTGATCGGAAACAAAAATCACGCCGGGGGCAATTTCGTCATTTTTCTCGACTGTGTCGGAATTGACTAAAATTCGACTTGTTGATCGGAAACAAAAATCGCGCGGGAGGCAATTTCGTCATCTTTCTCGACTGTGTCGGAATTGGCTGAAATTTGACAATTTGATCTGAAATAAAAATCGCGCCAGGGGCAATTTCGTTATCTTTCTCGACTGTGTCGAATGGGCTTAAATTTGACAAGTTGATCGGAAACAAAAATCGCGCCGGCGGCAATTTCGTCATTTTTCTAGACAGTGTCGGAATGGGCTCAAATTTGACAGGTTGATCGGAAACAAAAATCGCACCGGCGGCAATTTCGTCATTTTTCTCGACTGTGTCCGAATTGGCTGAAATTTGGCAGTCTGATCTGAAATAAAAATCGCGTCTGGTTCAATTTCGTCATTTTTCTCGACTGTATCAGAATTGGCTGAAATTTGGCTGTTTGATCTGAAATAAAAATCGCGCCGGGGGCAATTTCGTCATTTTTCTCGACTGTGTCGGAATGGGATCAAATTTGGCAGGTTGATCGTGAACAAAAATTGCGCCGGGTGTAATTTCGTCATTTTTCGCGACTGTGTCGGAATTGGCTAAAATTCGACTTGTTGATCGGAAACAAAAATCGCGCCGGGGGCAATTTCGTCATTTTTCTCGACTGTGTCGGAATTGGCTAAAAGTCGACTTGTTGATCGGAAACAAAAATCGTGCCGGCGGCAATTTCGTCATTTTTTTCGACTGTGTCGGAATTGGCTGAAATTTGGCAGTTTGATCTGAAATAAAAATCGCGCCAGGGGCAATTTCGTTATCTTTCTCGACTGTGTCGAATGGGCTCAAATTTGACAGGTTGATCGGAAACAAAAATCACGCCGAGGGCAATTTCGTCATTTTTCTCGACTGTGTCGGAATTGGCTAAAAGTCGACTTGTTGATCGGAAACAAAAATCGTGCCGGCGGCAATTTCGTCATTTTTTTCGACTGTGTCGGAATTGGCTGAAATTTGGCAGTTTGATCTGAAATAAAAATCGCGCCAGGGGCAATTTCGTTATCTTTCTCGACTGTGTCGGAATGGGCTTAAATTTGACAAGTTGATCGGAAACAAAAATCGCGCCGGAGCAATTTCGTCATTTTTCGCGACTGCGTCGGAATTGGCTAAAATTTGACAGGTTGATCGGAGGCAAAAATCGCGTCGGGGGCAATTTCGTCATTTTTCTCGACTGTGTCAGAATTGGCTGAAATTTGGCAGTTTGATCTGAAATAAAAATCGCGCCGGGGGCAATTCCGTCATTTTTCTCTACTGTGTTGGAATGGGCTCAAATTTGACAGGTTGATCGGAAACAAAAATCACACCGGGGGCAATTTCGTCATTTTTCTCGACTGTGTCGAAATTGGCTAAAATTCGACTTGTTGATCGGAAACAAAACCGCGCCGGAGGCAATTTCGTCATTTTTCTCGACTGTGTCGGAATTGGCTGAAGTTTGGCAGTTTGATCTGAAATAAAAAATCGCGCCAGGAGCAATTTCGTTATCTTTCTCCACTGTGTCGGAATGGGCTTAAATTTGTCAAGTTGATCGGAAACAAAAATCGCGTCGAAGCAATTTCGTCATTTTTCGCGACTGTGTCGGAATTGGCTAAAATTTGACAGGTTGATAGGTGACAAAAATCGCGCCGGGGGCAATTTCGTCATTTTTCTCGACAGTTTCAGAATTGGCTAAAATTTGGCTGTTTGAACTAAAATAAAAATCGCGCCGGGGGCAATTTCGTCATTTTTCAAGACTGTGTCGGAATGGCCTCAAATTTGACTGGTTGATCGGGAACAAAAATCGCGCCGGGGGCAATTCCGTCATTTTTCTCTACTGTGTCGGAATTGGCTGAAATCTGGCAGTTTGTTCTGAAATAAAAATCGCGCCGGGGGCAATTTCGTCATTTATCTCGACTGTGTCGAAATGGGCTCAAATTTGACAGGTTGATCGGAAACAAAAATTGCGTCGGGTTCAATTTCGTCATTTTTCTCGACTGTGTCAGAATTGGCTGAAATTTGGCTGTTTGATCTGAAATAAAAATCGCGCCGGGGGTAATTTCGTCATTTTCGCGACTGTGTCGGAACTGGCTAAAATTTGACTTGTTGATCGGAAACAAAAATCGCGCCGGGGGCAATTTCGTCATTTTTCTCGACTGTGTCGGAATGGGCTCAAATTTGGCAGGTTGATCGGGAACAAAAATCCCACCGGGTGTAATTTCGTCATTTTTCGAGACTGTGTGGGAACTGGCTAAAATTTGACTTGTTGATCGGAAACAAATCGCGACGGGGGCAATTTCGTCATTTTTCTCGACTGTGTCAGAATTGGCTGAAATTTGGCAGTTTGTTCTGAAATAAAAATCGCGCCGGGGGTAATTTCGTCATTTTTCTCGACTGTGTCGGAATGGGCTCAAATTTGACAGGTTGATCGGAAACAAAAATCGCGTCGGGGGGCAATTTCGTCATTTTTCTCGACTGTGTCGGAATGGGCTCAAATTTGGCAGGTTGATCGGGAACAAAAATCCCGCTGGGTGTAATTTCGTCATTTTTCGCGACTGTGTCGGAATTGGCTAAAATTTGACTTGTTGATCGGAAACAAAAATCGCGTCGGGTTCAATTTCGTCATTTTTCTCAACTGTGTCAGAATTGGCTGAAATTTGGCTGTTTGATCTGAAATAAAAATCGCGCCGTGGGCAATTTCGTCATTTTTCTCGACTGTGTCGGAATGGGCTCAAATTTGGCAGGTTGATCGGGAACAAAAATCCCGCCGGGTGTAATTTCGTCATTTTTCGCGACTGTGTCGGAATTGGCTAAAATTTGACTTGTTGATCGGAAACAAAAATCGCGACGGGGGCAATTTCGTCATTTTTCTCGACTGTGTGGGAATTGGCTGAAATTTGGCAGTTTGATCTGAAATAAAAATCGCGCCGGGGGCGATTTCGTTATTTTTCTCGAATGTGTCGGAATAGGCTCAAATTTGACAGGTTGATCGGAAACAAAAATCACGCCGGGGGCAATTTTGTCATTTTTCTCGACTGTGTCGGAATTGACTAAAATTCGACTTGTTGATCGGAAACAAAAACAGCGCCGGAGGCAATTTCGTCATCTTTCTCGACTGTGTCGGAATTGGCTGAAATTTGGCAGTTTGATCTGAAATAAAAATCGTGCCAGGGGCAATTTCGTTATCTTTCTCGACTGTGTCGGAATGGGCTTAAATTTGACAAGTTGATCGGAAACAAAAATCGCGCCGGAGCAATTTCGTCATTTTTCGAGACTGTGTCGGAATTGGCTAGAATTTGACAGGTTGATAGGAGACAAAAATCGCGCCGGGGGTAATTTCGTCATTTTTCTCGACTGTTTCAGAATTGGCTAAAATTTGGCAGTTTGAACTGAAATAAAAATCGCGCCGGGGGCAATTTCGTCATTTTTCTAGACTGTGTCGGAATGGGCTCAAATTTGACAGGTTGATCGGAAACAAAAATCGCGTCGGGTGCAATTTCATCTTTTTTCTCGACTGTGTCGGAATTGGCTGAAATTTGGCAGTTTGATCTGAAATAAAAATCGTGCCAGGGGCAATTTCGTTATCTTTCTCGACTGTGTCGGAATGGCTTAAATTTGACAAGTTGATCGGAAAAAAAAATCGCGCCGGAGCAATTTCGTCATTTTTCGCGACTGTGTCGGAATTGGCTAGAATTTGACAGGTTGATAGGAGACAAAAATCGCGCCGAGGGCAATTCCGTCATTTTTCTCGACTGTGTCAGAATTGGCTGAAATTTGGCCATTTGTTCTGAAATAAAAATCGCGCCGGGGGCAATTTCGTCATTTTTCTCGACTGTGTCGGAATGGGCTCAAATTTGACAGCTTGATCGGAAACAAAAATCGCGTCGGTGGCAATTTCGTCATTTATCTCGACTGTGTCGGAATGGGCTCAAATTTGACAGCTTGATCGGAAACAAAAATCGCGTCGGTGGCAATTTCGTCATTTATCTCGACTGTGTCGGAATGGGCTCAAATTTGACAGGTTGATCGGAAACAAAAATCGCGCCGGGTTCAATTTCGTCATTTTTCTCGACTGTGTCAGAATTGGCAGAAATTTGGCTGTTTGATCTGAAATAAAAATCGCGCCGTGGGCAATTTCGTCATTTTCCTCGACTGTGTCGGAATGGGCTCAAATTTGGCAGGTTGATCGGAAACAAAAATCGCGCTGGGTGTGATTTCGTCATTTTTCGCGACTGTGTCGGAATTGGCTAAAATTCGACATGTTGATCGGAAACAAAAACCGCGCCGGGAGCAATTTCGTCATTTTTCTCGACTGTGTCGGAATTGGCTGAAATTTGACAGTTTGATCTGAAATAAAAATCGCGCCAGGGGCAATTTCGTTATCTTTCGCGACTGTGTCGGAATGGGCTTAAATTTGACAAGTTGATCGGAAACAAAAATCGCGCCGACGGCAATTTCATCATTTTTCTAGACAGTGTCGGAATGGGCTCAAATTTGACAGGTTGATCGGAAACAAAAATCGCACCGTCGGCAATTTCGTCATTTTTCTCGACTGTGTCCGAATTGGCTGAAATTTGGCAGTTTGATCTGAAATAAAAATCGCGCCAGGGGCAATTTCGTCATTTTTCTCGACTGTGTCGGAATGGGCTCAAATTTGACAGGTTGATCGGAAACAAAAATCGCGAAGAGAAATTTCGACATTTTTCACGACTGTGTCGGAATTGGCTGAAATTTGGCAGTTTGATAGGAAATAAAAATCGCACCGACGGCAATTTCGTCATTTTTCTAGACTGTGTCGGAATGGGCTCAAATTTTACAGGTTTATCGGGATCAAAAATCGCGCCGGGTGTAATTTCGTCATTTTTTCGACTGTGTCGGAATTGGCTAAAATTTGAATTGTTGATCGGAAACAAAAATCGCGCCGGGGGCAATTCCGTCATTTTTCTCGACTGTGTCGGAATTGGCAGAAATTTGCCAGTTTGATCTGAAATAAAAATCGCGCCGGGGGCAATTTCGTCATTTCTCTCGACTGTGTCGGAATGGGCTCAAATTTGACAGGTTGATCGGAAACAAAAATCGCGTCGGGGGCAATTTCGTCATTTATCTCGACAGTGTCGGAATGGGCTCAAATTTGACAGGTTGATCGGAAACAAAAATCAAGCCGGGGCAATTTCGATATTTTTCTCGACTGTGTCGGAATTGGCTTAAATTTCGCAATTTGATCGGAAATAAAAATCGCGCCGGCGGCAATTTCGTCATTTTTCTCGACTGTGTCGGAATGGGCTCATATTTGACAGGTTTATCGGGGACAAATACAGCTCCGGGTGTAATTTCAGCATTTTTCGCGACTGTGTCGGAATTGGCTAAAATTTGACTTGTTGATCGGAAACAAAAATCGCGCTGGGGGCAATTTCGTCATTTTTCTCGACTGTGTCAGAATTGGTTGAAATTTGGCAGTTTGATCTGAAATAAAAATCGCGCCGGTGGCAATTTCGTCATTTTTCTCTACTGTGTCGGAATGGGCTCATATCTGACAGGTTGATCAGAAACAAATATCACGCCGGGGGCAATTTCGTCATTTTTCTCGACTGTGTCGGAATGGGCTCAAATTTGATAGGTTGATCGGAAACAAAAATCGCACCGGCGGCAATTTCGTCATTTTTCTCGACTGTGTCCGAATTGGCTGAAATTTGGCAGTTTGATCTGAAATAAAAATCGCGCCAGGGGCAATTTCGTCATTTTTCTCGACTGTGTCGGAATGGGCTCAAATTTGATAGGTTGATCGGAAACAAAAATCGCACCGGCGGCAATTTCGTCATTTTTCTCGACTGTGTCCGAATTGGGGTTGATGGAAAAAAAAAATCGCGAAGAGAAATTTCGACATTTTTCTCGACTGTGTCGGAATTGGCTGAAATTTGGCAGTTTGATCGGAAATAAAAATCGCACCGGCGGCAATTTCGTCAT
>NW_019266700.1:0-6861 GCF_002742605.1 Olea europaea var. sylvestris
CTGGCGAGGTTTTTGTTCCCGATCAACCAGTCAAATTTTTGCCCATTCCGACACAGTCGGGAAAAAGGACGAAATTGCCCCCGACGTGAGTTTTTGTTTCCGATCAACATGTCAAATTTTAGCCCATTTCGACACAATCTCGAAAAATGACGAAATTGCCCCCGACGCGATTTTTTGGTTCCGATCGACCTGTCAAATTTTAGCCCATTCCGACACAGTCGAGAAAAATGACGAAATTGCCCCCGACGCGATTTTTGTTCCCGATCCACCTGCCAAATTTCAGCCCATTCCGACACAGTCGAGAAAAATGGAGAAATTGCCCCCGTTGCGATTTTTGTTCCCGATCAACTTGTCAAATTTCAGCCCATACCGACACAGTCGCGAAAATTGAAAAATTTGCCCCCGGCGCGATTTTTGTTTCCGATCAGCCTGTCAAATTTTAGCCCATTCCTACACAGTAGCGAGAAATGACGAAATGCCCCCGGCGCGATTTTTTGTTTCCGATCAACCTGTCAAATTTTAGCCCATTTCGACATAGTCGCGAAAACTGACGAAATTGCCCCCGGCGCGATTTTTGTTTCCGATCAACCTGTCAAATGTTAGCCCATTCCGACACAGTCGAGAAAAATGACGAAATTGCCCAAGGTGCGATTTTTGTTTCGGATCAACCTGTTAAATTTCAGCCCATTCCGACACAGTCGGGAAAAATGACGAAATTGCCCCCGGCGTGATTTTTTGTTTCCGATCAACCTGTAAAATTCTAGCCCATTCGGACACAGTCGCGAAAAATGACGAAATTGCCCCCGGCGCGATTTTTTCTTTCCGATCACCCTGTCAAATTTTAGCCCATTCCGACACAGTCGCGAAAAATGACGAAATTGCCCCAGCGCGATTTTTGTTTCCGATCAACCAGTCAACTTTAGCCCATTCCGACACCGTCGCGAAAAATGTCGAAATTGCCCCCGGCGCTATTTTTGTTTTCGATTAACCTGTCAAATTTTAGCCAATTCCGACACAGTTGCGAAAAATGACGTAATCAGCCTGGCGTGGTTTTTCTTCCCGATCAACCTGTCAAATTTGACCCCATTCCGACACAGTCGCAAAAATTGACAAAATTGCCCCCGGCGAGATTTTTGTTTCCGATCAACCTGTCAAATTTCAGCCCATTCCAACACCGTCGCGAAAAATGATGAAATTGCCCCTGGCGCGATTTTTGTTCCCGATCAACAAGTCAAATTTTAGCCCATTCCGACACAGTCGGGAAAAATGACGAAATTGCCCCCGGCGCGATTTTTGTTTCCGTTCAACTTTTCAAATTTTAGCCCATTCCGAGACAGTCTCGAAAAATGACGAAATTGCCCTCGGCGCGGTATTTTGTTTCCGATCAACTGTCAAATTTCAGCCCATTCCGACACAGTCGCGAAAAATGATGAAATTGCCCCTGGCGCGATTTTTGTTCCCGATCAACAAGTCAAATTTTAGCCCATTCCGACACAGTCGGGAAAAATGACGAAATTGCCCCCGGCGTGATTTTCTGTTCCCGATCAACCTATCAAATTTTAGCCCATTCTGACACAGTCGCAAAAAATGATGAAATTGCCCCCGGCGCGATTTTTTCGTTCTGATCGACCTGTCAAATTTGAGCCCATTCCGACACAGTCGCGAAAAATGATGAAATTGCCCCCGGCGCGATTTTTGGTTCCGATCAACCTGTCAAATTTTAGCCCATTCCGACACAGTCGCGAAAAATGACTAAATTGCCCCCGGTGCGATTTTTTGTTTCCGATCAACCTGTCAAATTTTAGCCCATTCTGACACAGTCGCCAAAAATGACGAAATAGCCCCTGGTGCGATTTCTATTTCCGATCAACCTGCCAAATTTCAGCCCATTCCGATACAGTTGCGAAAAATGACGAAATTCACCCGGCGCGATTTTTGTTCCCGATCAACATGTCAAATTTGAGCCCATTCCGACACAGTCGCGAAAATTGACTTAAATTGCCCCTGGCGCGGTTTTTGTTTCCGATCAACCAGTCAAATTTTAGCCCATTCCGACACAGTCGAGAAAAATGTCGAAATTGCCCCCGACGAGATTTTTATTTCCGATCCACCTGCCAAATTTCAGCCAATTTCAACACAGTCGAGAAAAATGATGAAATTGCCACCGATGCGGTTTTTGTTTTCGATCAACCAGTGAAATTTTAGCCCATTCCGACACCGTGGCGAAAAATAACGAAATTGCCGCCCGCGCGATTTTTGTTTTCGATCAACCACTCAAATTTTAGCCCATTCCGACATAGTCGCGAAAAATGACGAAATTACCGTCGGCGTGGTTTTTTGGTTCCGATCAACCTGACAAATTTTAGCCCATTCTGACACAGTCGCGAAAAATGGCGAAATCACCCCCGGCGATGTTTTTGTTTCCAATCGACCAGTCAAATTTTAGCCCATTCCGACACAGTCGAGAAAAATGACGAAATCGGCCCCGACTCGATTTTTATTTCCGATCAACCTGCCAAATTTGAGCCCATTCCGACACAGTCGCGAAAAATGACGAAATTGAACCCGACGCGATTTTTGTTTCCGATCAACCTGTCAAATTTTAGCCAATTCCGACACCATCGCGAAAAACGATGAAATTGCACACGGCGCGATTTTTGTTTCCGATCGACCTGTCAAATTTTAGCCCATTCCGACACCGTCGCGAAAAACGACGAAATTGCCCCCGGCGCGATTTTTGTTCCCGATCAACATGTCAAATTTTAGCCAATTCCGACACAGTCGCGAAAAATGACGAAATTGCCCCCGGCGCGATTTTTCTTTCCGATCAACCAGTCGAATTTTAACCAATTCCGACACAGTCGCGAAAAATGACGAAATTGCCCCCGGCGCGATTTTTTAGTTCCGATCGACCTGTCAAATTTTAGCCCATTCCGACATAGTCGAGAAAAATGGAGAAATTGCCCCTGACGCGATTTTTGTTCCCGATCAACCTGTCAAATTTCAGCCCATTCCGACACAGTCGCGAAAATTGACGAAATTGCCCCCGACGCGATTTTTGTTTCCGATCAGCCTGTCAAATTTTAGCTCATTCCTACACAATCGCGAAAAATGACGAAATGCCCCCGGCACGATTTTTTGTTTCCAATCAACTAGTCAAATTTTAGCCCATTCCGACACATTCGAGAAAAATGACGAAATTTGCCCCGGCGCTATTTTTATTTCCGATCAACCTGCCAAAATTCAGCCCATTCCGACACAGTCGCGAAAAATGACGAAATTCACCCGGCGCGATTTTTGTTCCCGATCAACATGTCAAATTTGAGCCCATTCCAACACAGTCGCGAAAATAGACGAAACTGCCCCCGGCGCGATTTTTGTTTCCGATCAACTTGTCAAATTTTAGCCCATTCCGACACAGTCTAGAAAAATGACGAAATTGCCCCCGACGCGATTTTTTGTTTCCGATCAACCTGTCAAATTTCAGCCCATTCCGACACACTCAAGAAAAATGATGAAATTGCCCCTGGCGAGGTTTTTGTTCACGATCAACCAGTCAAATTTTTGCCCATTCCGACACAGTCAGGAAAAAGGACGAAATTGCCCCCGACGTGATTTTTTGTTTCCGATCAACATGTCAAATTTTAGCCCATTTCGACACAATCGCGAAAAATGACGAAATTGCCCCCGACGCGGTTTTTTGGTTCCGATCGACCTGTCAAATTTTAGCCCATTCCGACACAGTCGAGAAAAAAATGACGAAATTGCCCCCGACGCGATTTTTGTTCCCGATCCACCTGCCAAATTTCAGCCAATTCCGACACAGTCGAGAAAAATGACGAAATTGCCCCCGGTGCGATTTTTGTTTCCGATCAACCAGTCAAATTTTCGCCCATTCCGACACCGTCGCGAAAAACGACGAAATGCCCCCGGCGCGGTTTTTGTTTTCTATCAACCTGTCAAATTTTAGCCAATTCCGACGCAGTTGCAAAAATTGACGAAATTCACCCGGCGCGATTTTTGTTCCCGATCAACACGTCAAATTTGAGCCCATTTCGACACAGTCGCGAAAATTGACTAAAATTGCCCCTGGCGCGGTTTTTGTTTCCGATCAACCAGTCAAATTTTAGCCCATTCCGACACAGTCTAGAAAAATGACGAAATTGCCCCCGGCGAGATTTTTATTTCCGATCCACCTGCCAAATTTCAGCCAATTCCGACACTGTCGAGAAAAATGACGAAATTGCCCCCGATGTGGTTTTTGTTTTCGATCAACCAGTCAAATTTTAGCCCCATTCCGACACCGTCGCGAAAAACGACGAAATTGCCCCCCGCGCGATTTTTGTTTTCGATCAACCACTCAGATTTTAGCCCATTCCGACATAGACGCGAAAAATGACGAAATTGCCGTCGGCGTGGTTTTTTGGTTCCGATCAACCTGTCAAATTTTAGCCCATTCTGACACAGCCGCGAAAAATGGCGAAATTACCCCCGGCGCTGTTTTTGTTTCCAATCGACCAGTCAAATTTTAGCCTATTCCGACACCGTCGAGAAAAATGACGAAATCGCCCACGGCGCGATTTTTATTTCCGATCAACCTGCCAAATTTCAGCCAATTCCGACACAGTAGCGAAAAATGACGAAATTAACCTCGGCGCGGTTTTTGTTCCCGATCAACCTGTCAAATTTGAGCCCATTGCGACACAGTCGCGAAAAATGTCGAAATTGAACCCGGCGCGATTTTTGTTTCCGATCAACCTGTCAAATTTTAGCCCATTTCGACACCGTCGCGAAAAACGACGAAATTGCACACGGCGCGGTTTTTGTTTCCAATCAACCTGTCAAATTTTAGCCCATTCCGACACCGTCGCGAAAAACGACGAAATTGCCCCCGGCGCGATTTTTGTTCCCGATCAACATGTCAAATTTTAGCCCATTCCGACACCGTCGCGAAAAACGACGAAATTGCCCCCGGCGCGATTTTTGTTCCCGATCAACATGTCAAATTTTAGCCAATTCCGACACAGTCGCGAAAATGACGAAATTGCCCCCGGCGCGATTTTTTGGTTCCGATCAACTTGTCAAATTTTAGCCCATTCCGACACAGT
The DNA here is from genome assembly GCF_002742605.1 of Olea europaea var. sylvestris. Lineage (NCBI taxonomy): Eukaryota > Viridiplantae > Streptophyta > Magnoliopsida > Lamiales > Oleaceae > Olea > Olea europaea. The sequence goes on from NW_019266700.1 coordinate 5,109, forward strand.
CGCGAAAAATGACGGAATTGCACCCGGCGCGGATTTTTGTTTCCGATCAACCTGTCAAATTTCAGCCCATTTCGACACAATCGCGAAAAATGATGAAATTGCCACTGGCGCGGTTTTTGTTCCCGATCGGCCAGTCAAATTTTAGCCAATTCCGACACAGTCGAGAAAAATGACGAAATTTCCTCCGGTGCGGTTTTTGTTTTCGATCAACCAGTCAAATTTTAGCCCATTCCGACACCGTCGCGAAAAACGACGAAATTACCCCCCGCGCGATTTTTGTTTCCGATCAACCTGTCAAATTTTAGCCCATTTCGACACAGTCGCGAAAACTGACGAAATTGCCCCCGGCGCGATTCTTGTTTCCGATCAACCTGTCAAATTTTAGCCCATTCCGACACAGTCGAGAAAAAATGACGAAATTGCCCAAGGTGCGATTTTTGTTTCGGATCAACCTGTCAAATTTCAGCCCATTCCGACTCAGTGGGGAAAAATGACGAAATTGCCCCCGGCGTGATTTTTTGTTTCCGATCAACCTGTCAAATTCTAGCCCATTCCGACACAGTCGCGAAAAATGACGAAATTGCCCCCGTCGCGATTTTTTGTTTCCGATCACCCTGTCAAATTTCAGCTCATTCCGACACAGTCGCGAAAAATGACGAAATTGCCCCTGGCGCGGTTTTTGTTTCCGATCAACCAGTCAACTTTAGCCCATTCCGACACCGTCGCGAAAAATGTCAAAATTGCCCCCGGCGCGATTTTTGTTTTCGATTAACCTGTCAAATTTTAGCCAATTCCGACACAGTTGCGAAAAATGACGTAATCAGCCTGGCGTGGTTTTTATTCCCGATCAACCTGTCAAATTTGAGCCCATTCCGACACAGTCGCGAAAATTGACAAAATTGCCCCCGGCGCGATTTTTGTTTCCGATCAACCTGTCAAATTTCAGCCCATTCCAATACCGTCGCGAATAATGATGAAATTGCCCCTGGCGCGATTTTTGTTTCCGATCAACCTGTCAAATTTCAGCCCATTCCGACACAGCCGCAAAAATTGAAGAAATTGCCCCCGGCGCGATTTTTGTTTCCGTTCAACTTTTCAAATTTTAGCCCATTCCGAAACAGTCTCGAAAAATGACGAAATTGCCCCCGGCGCGGTATTTTTTTTCCGATCAACTGTCAAATTTCAGCCCATTCCGACACAGTCGCGAAAAATGATGAAATTGCCCCTGGCGCGGTTTTTGTTCCCGATCAACCAGTCAAATTTTAGCCCATTCCGGCACAGTCGGGAAAAATGACGAAATTGCCCTCGACGTGATTTTCTGTTCCCGATCAAACTGTCAAATTTTAACCCATTCCGACACAGTCGCAAAAAATGATGAAATTGCCCCCGGCGCGATTTTTTGGTTCTGATCGACCTGTCAAATTTGAGCCCATTCCGACACAGTCGCGAAAAATGACGAAATTGCCCCCGGCGCGATTTTTGTTTCCGATCAACCTGTCAAATTTTAGCCCATTCCGACACTGTCGCGAAAAATGACGAAATTGCCCCCGGCGCGACTTTTTGTTTCCGATCAACCTGTCAAATTTTAGCCCATTCCGACACCGTCGCCAAAAATGACGAAATTGCCCCTGGCGCGATTTTTATTTCCGATCAAACTGCCAAATTTCAGTCCATTCCGATACAGTTGCGAAAAATGACGAAATTCACCCGGCGCGATTTTTGTTCCCGATCAACATGTCAAATTTGAGCCCAT
>NW_019266701.1:0-6860 GCF_002742605.1 Olea europaea var. sylvestris
ACCACGCCGGGGGCAATTCCGTCATTTTTCGCGACTGTTTCGTAATGGGCTAAAATTTGACAGGTTGATCGGAAACAAAAATCGCCATAGGGGCAATTTCGTCATTTTTCGCGACTGTGTCGGAATTGGCTGAAATTTGGCAGGTTGATCGGAAATAAAAATTGCGCCGGGGGCAATTTCGTCATTTTTTTCGATTGTGTCGGAATGGGCGGAAATTTGGCAGGTTGATCGGAAATAAAAGCCGCGTCGGCAATAATTTCGTCATTTTTCTGGATTGTGTCGGAATGGGCTAAAATTTGACTGGTTGATCGAAAACAATAACCGCGCCAGGGGCATTTTCGTCATTTTTCGCGACTGTGTCGGAATGGGCTAAAATTTGACAGGTTGATCGGAAGCAAAAATCGCTCCGGAGGATATTTCGTAATATTTCCCGACTATGTCGGAATGGGCTCAAATTTGACAGGTTGATCGGGAACAAAAATCGCGCCGGGGACAATTTCGTCATTTTTCTCGACTGTGTCGGAATGGATTAAATTTTGACTGGTTGATAGTAAACAAAAATCGCCCCCGGGGCAATTTCGTCATTTTTCACGACTGTGTCGGAATGGGCTAAAATTTGACAGGTTGATCGAAAATAAAAACCGCGCCGGGGGCCATTTCGTCATTTTTCGCGACTGTTTCGGAATGGGCTAAAATTTGGCAGGTTGATCGGAAACAAAAACCGCGCCCGGGGCAATTTCGTCATTTTTCGCGACTGTGTTGGAATATGCGAAAATTTGACAGGTTGTCGGAAACAAAAAATCGGTCCTGGGGCAATTTCGTCATTTTTCGCGACTGTGTCGGAATGGGCTCAAATTTGACAGGTTGTTCGGGAACAAAAATCGCTCCGGGGGCAATTTCGTCATTTTTCGAGACGGTGTCGGAATCGGCTAAAACTTGACTGATTGATGGGAAACAAAAATCGCGTCGCGGGAAATATCGTCATTTTTCGCGACGGTGTCGAAATCGGCTAAAACTTGACTTATTGATGGGAAACAAAAATCGCGCCGGGAACAATTTCGTCATTTTTCCCGACTGTGTCGGAACTGGTTAAAATTTGACAGGCTGATCGGAAACAAAAATCGCGCCAGGTTCAATTTCGTCATTTTTCGTGATGGTGTCGGAATGGGCTCAAATTTGACAGGTTGTTCGGGAACAAAAATCGCTCCGGGGGCAATTTCGTCATTTTTCAAGACTGTGTAGGAATGTGTTGAAATTTGAAAGGTTGATCGGAAACAAAAATCGCGCCGGGGGCAATTTCACCATTTTTCGCGACTGTGTCGGAATGGGCTTAAATTTGACAGGTTAATCGGAAACAAAAATCGCCCCAGGGGTAATTTCGTCATTTTTCGCGACGATGTCGGAATGGGCTCAAATTTGACAGGTTGTTCGGGAACAAAAATCGCGCCGGGAGCAATTTCGTCATTTTTCAAGACTGTGTAGGAATGTGTTGAAATTTGAAAGGTTGATCGGAAACAAAAATCGCGCCGGGGGTAATTTCGTCATTTTTAGCGATTGTGTCGGAATTGGGTCAAATTTGACAGGTTAATCGGAAACAAAAATCGCGCTAGGGGCAATTTCGTCATTTTTCCTGACTGTGTCGGAATGGGCTAAAATTTGACAGGTTGATCGAAAACAAAAAACCACGCCGGGGGCAATTTCATCATTTTTCGCGACTGTTTCGTAATGGGCTAAAATTTGACAGGTTGATCGGAAACAAAAATCGCCCCAGGGTCAATTTCGTCATTTTTCGCGACTGTGTCGGAATTGGCTGAAATTTGGCAGGTTGATCGGAAATAAAAATTGTGCCGGGGGCAATTTCGTCATTTTTCACGACTGTGTCGAAATGGGCTAAAATTTGACTGGTTCATCGGAAATAAAAATCGTGTCTGGGGCAAATTTGTCAGTTTACGTGACCGTGTCGGAATGGGCTTAAATTTGATTAGTTGATCGGAAACAAAAATCGCGTCGGGGGCAATTTCGTCATTTTTCACGACTGTGTCGAAATGGGCTAAAATTTGACTGGTTCATCGGAAATAAAAATCGTGTCTGGGGCAAATTTGTCAGTTTACGTGACCGTGTCGGAATGGGCTTAAATTTGATTAGTTGATCGGAAACAAAAATCGCGTCGGGGGCAATTTCGTCATTTTTCACGACTGTGTCGAAATGGGCTAAAATTTGACTGGTTCATCGGAAATAAAAATCGTGTCTGGGGCAAATTTGTCAGTTTACGTGACCGTGTCGGAATGGGCTTAAATTTGATTAGTTGATCGGAAACAAAAATCGCGTCGGGGGCAATTTCGTCATTTTTCACGACTGTGTCGAAATGGGCTAAAATTTGACTGGTTCATCGGAAATAAAAATCGTGTCTGGGGCAAATTTGTCAGTTTACGTGACCGTGTCGGAATGGGCTTAAATTTGATTAGTTGATCGGAAACAAAAATCGCGTCGGGGGCAATTTCGTCATTTTTCACGACTGTGTCGAAATGGGCTAAAATTTGACTGGTTCATCGGAAATAAAAATCGTGTCTGGGGCAAATTTGTCAGTTTACGTGACCGTGTCGGAATGGGCTTAAATTTGATTAGTTGATCGGAAACAAAAATCGCGTCGGGGGCAATTTCGTCATTTTTCACGACTGTGTCGAAATGGGCTAAAATTTGACTGGTTCATCGGAAATAAAAATCGTGTCTGGGGCAAATTTGTCAGTTTACGTGACCGTGTCGGAATGGGCTTAAATTTGATTAGTTGATCGGAAACAAAAATCGCGTCGGGGGCAATTTCGTCATTTTTCACGACTGTGTCGAAATGGGCTAAAATTTGACTGGTTCATCGGAAATAAAAATCGTGTCTGGGGCAAATTTGTCAGTTTACGTGACCGTGTCGGAATGGGCTTAAATTTGATTAGTTGATCGGAAACAAAAATCGCGTCGGGGGCAATTTCGTCATTTTTCACGACTGTGTCGAAATGGGCTAAAATTTGACTGGTTCATCGGAAATAAAAATCGTGTCTGGGGCAAATTTGTCAGTTTACGTGACCGTGTCGGAATGGGCTTAAATTTGATTAGTTGATCGGAAACAAAAATCGCGTCGGGGGCAATTTCGTCATTTTTCACGACTGTGTCGAAATGGGCTAAAATTTGACTGGTTCATCGGAAATAAAAATCGTGTCTGGGGCAAATTTGTCAGTTTACGTGACCGTGTCGGAATGGGCTTAAATTTGATTAGTTGATCGGAAACAAAAATCGCGTCGGGGGCAATTTCGTCATTTTTCACGACTGTGTCGAAATGGGCTAAAATTTGACTGGTTCATCGGAAATAAAAATCGTGTCTGGGGCAAATTTGTCAGTTTACGTGACCGTGTCGGAATGGGCTTAAATTTGATTAGTTGATCGGAAACAAAAATCGCGTCGGGGGCAATTTCGTCATTTTTCACGACTGTGTCGAAATGGGCTAAAATTTGACTGGTTCATCGGAAATAAAAATCGTGTCTGGGGCAAATTTGTCAGTTTACGTGACCGTGTCGGAATGGGCTTAAATTTGATTAGTTGATCGGAAACAAAAATCGCGTCGGGGGCAATTTCGTCATTTTTCACGACTGTGTCGAAATGGGCTAAAATTTGACTGGTTCATCGGAAATAAAAATCGTGTCTGGGGCAAATTTGTCAGTTTACGTGACCGTGTCGGAATGGGCTTAAATTTGATTAGTTGATCGGAAACAAAAATCGCGTCGGGGGCAATTTCGTCATTTTTCACGACTGTGTCGAAATGGGCTAAAATTTGACTGGTTCATCGGAAATAAAAATCGTGTCTGGGGCAAATTTGTCAGTTTACGTGACCGTGTCGGAATGGGCTTAAATTTGATTAGTTGATCGGAAACAAAAATCGCGTCGGGGGCAATTTCGTCATTTTTCACGACTGTGTCGAAATGGGCTAAAATTTGACTGGTTCATCGGAAATAAAAATCGTGTCTGGGGCAAATTTGTCAGTTTACGTGACCGTGTCGGAATGGGCTTAAATTTGATTAGTTGATCGGAAACAAAAATCGCGTCGGGGGCAATTTCGTCATTTTTCACGACTGTGTCGAAATGGGCTAAAATTTGACTGGTTCATCGGAAATAAAAATCGTGTCTGGGGCAAATTTGTCAGTTTACGTGACCGTGTCGGAATGGGCTTAAATTTGATTAGTTGATCGGAAACAAAAATCGCGTCGGGGGCAATTTCGTCATTTTTCACGACTGTGTCGAAATGGGCTAAAATTTGACTGGTTCATCGGAAATAAAAATCGTGTCTGGGGCAAATTTGTCAGTTTACGTGACCGTGTCGGAATGGGCTTAAATTTGATTAGTTGATCGGAAACAAAAATCGCGTCGGGGGCAATTTCGTCATTTTTCACGACTGTGTCGAAATGGGCTAAAATTTGACTGGTTCATCGGAAATAAAAATCGTGTCTGGGGCAAATTTGTCAGTTTACGTGACCGTGTCGGAATGGGCTTAAATTTGATTAGTTGATCGGAAACAAAAATCGCGTCGGGGGCAATTTCGTCATTTTTCACGACTGTGTCGAAATGGGCTAAAATTTGACTGGTTCATCGGAAATAAAAATCGTGTCTGGGGCAAATTTGTCAGTTTACGTGACCGTGTCGGAATGGGCTTAAATTTGATTAGTTGATCGGAAACAAAAATCGCGTCGGGGGCAATTTCGTCATTTTTCACGACTGTGTCGAAATGGGCTAAAATTTGACTGGTTCATCGGAAATAAAAATCGTGTCTGGGGCAAATTTGTCAGTTTACGTGACCGTGTCGGAATGGGCTTAAATTTGATTAGTTGATCGGAAACAAAAATCGCGTCGGGGGCAATTTCGTCATTTTTCACGACTGTGTCGAAATGGGCTAAAATTTGACTGGTTCATCGGAAATAAAAATCGTGTCTGGGGCAAATTTGTCAGTTTACGTGACCGTGTCGGAATGGGCTTAAATTTGATTAGTTGATCGGAAACAAAAATCGCGTCGGGGGCAATTTCGTCATTTTTCACGACTGTGTCGAAATGGGCTAAAATTTGACTGGTTCATCGGAAATAAAAATCGTGTCTGGGGCAAATTTGTCAGTTTACGTGACCGTGTCGGAATGGGCTTAAATTTGATTAGTTGATCGGAAACAAAAATCGCGTCGGGGGCAATTTCGTCATTTTTCACGACTGTGTCGAAATGGGCTAAAATTTGACTGGTTCATCGGAAATAAAAATCGTGTCTGGGGCAAATTTGTCAGTTTACGTGACCGTGTCGGAATGGGCTTAAATTTGATTAGTTGATCGGAAACAAAAATCGCGTCGGGGGCAATTTCGTCATTTTTCACGACTGTGTCGAAATGGGCTAAAATTTGACTGGTTCATCGGAAATAAAAATCGTGTCTGGGGCAAATTTGTCAGTTTACGTGACCGTGTCGGAATGGGCTTAAATTTGATTAGTTGATCGGAAACAAAAATCGCGTCGGGGGCAATTTCGTCATTTTTCACGACTGTGTCGAAATGGGCTAAAATTTGACTGGTTCATCGGAAATAAAAATCGTGTCTGGGGCAAATTTGTCAGTTTACGTGACCGTGTCGGAATGGGCTTAAATTTGATTAGTTGATCGGAAACAAAAATCGCGTCGGGGGCAATTTCGTCATTTTTCGCGACTGTGTCGAAATGGGCTAAAATTTGACTGGTTCATCGGAAATAAAAATCGTGTCTGGGGCAAATTTGTCAGTTTACGTGACCGTGTCGGAATGGGCTTAAATTTGGCACGTTGATCGGAATTAAAAATCGCGCCGTAGGTAATTTCGTCATTTTTCGCGACTGTGTCAGAATGGGCTAAAAATTTGACAGGTAGATCGGAAACAAAAAGCGTGCCGGGGCAATTTCGTCATTTTTCGCGACGGTCTCGGAATCGGCTAAAATTTGACTGATTGATCGGAAACAAAAATCGCGCCGGGGCAATTTCGTCATTTTTCGCGACGGTCTCGGAATCGGCTAAAATTTGACTGATTGATCGGAAACAAAAATCGCGCCGGGGCAATTTCGTCATTTTTCGCGACTGTGTCGGAATGGGCTTAAATTTGGCAGGTTGATCGGAAAAAAAAATCGCACCGGGGGCAATTTCGTCGTTTTTTGCGACTGTGTCGAAATGGGCTAAAATTTGAATGGTTGATCGGAAAAAAAAATCGCGCCGGGGACAATTTCGTCATTTTTAGCGACTGTGTCGGAATGGGCTTAAATTTCGCAAGTTGATCGGAAATAAAAATCGCGCCGGGGGCAATTTCGTCATTTTTCGCGACGGTGTCGGAATCGGCTCAAATTTGACTGATTGATCGGAAACAAAAATCGCGCCGGGGCAATTTCGTCATTTTTCGCGACTGTGTCGGAATGGGCTAAAATTTGACTGATAGATCGGAAAGAAAACCGCGCCTTGGGAATTTCGTCATTTTTAGCGACTGTGTTGGAATGGGCATAAATTTGGCAGGTTGATCGGAAATAAAAATCGTGCCGAGGGCAATTTCGTCATTTTTCGCGACTATGTCGAAATGGGCTAAAATTTGACTGGTTGCTCGGAAATAAAAATCGCGACGGGGGTAATTTCGTCATTTTACGCGACTGTTTCGGAATGGGCTTAAATTTGGCAGGTTAACCGGAAATAAAAATCGCGCCGGGGGCAATTTCATCATTTTTCGCGACTGTGTCGGAATGAGCTAAAATTTGACAGGTAGATCGGAAACAAAAACCGTGTCGGGGCAATTTCGTCATTTTTCGCGACGGTGTCGGAATGGGCTTAAATTTGGCAGGT
>NW_019266702.1:0-6859 GCF_002742605.1 Olea europaea var. sylvestris
AAACGGTCGCTACATTTCCGAAAAGTACTTATGGTCCCAAAAACGGACACTGTCTGCAAAAGTTATGCTCAATTCTTCGGACGTCGTCAGTCCAAATATGCAGGTGCACGTTCCTCAAAAAATTGCCAAATCCCTCATACGTCACGACAAAGTTGTGAGTTCAATCTAAAAGGGTCGCTACATGTCCAAAAAGTACTTATGGGCCCAAAACGGACCCCGTCTCCAAAAGTTACGCTCAATTCTTCGAAGGTCGAGAATCCAGGCGTTCCCAATATGCGGGTGGTCTTTCTTCAAAAAAAGGATGAGAACCCTAATACGTCATTATGAAATTGTGAGCTAAACCTAAAATGGTCGTTACATTTTCGAAAAGTACTTACGGTCCCAAAAATGGACAATGTCTGCAAAAGTTATGCTCAATTCTTCGAACGTCGTCAGTTCGAATATGCAGGTGCACATTCCCCAAAAAATGGTCAAAATCCCTCATACGTCATGACGAAGTGTTGAGTTCAATCCAAAAGGGTCGCTACATTTCCGAAAAGTACTTATTGGCCCGAAACGGACACCGTCTTCAAAGGTTACGCTCATTTCTTCGAAGGTCGACAATCCAAGCGTTCCCAATTTGCGAGCGGTCGTTCTCCAAAAAAGGGATGAGAACCCTAATACGTCATTACGGAATCGTGAGCTAAACCCAAAATGGTCGCTACATTTCCGAAATGTACTTATGGTCCCAAAACCGGACACTGTCTGCAAAAGTTATTCTCAATTCTTCGAACGTCGTCAGTCCGAATATGCAGGTGTACGTTCCTCAAAAAATGGTCAAAATCCCTCATACGTAACAGTGAAGTTGTGAGTTCAATCGAAAAGGGTTGCTACATTTCCGAAAAGTACTTATGGGCCCAAAACGGACACCGTTTGCAAAAGTTACGCTAATTTCTTCGAAGGTCGACACTCCAAGCGTACAAAATATGCCAGTGGTCGTTCTTCAAAAAAAGTAAGAAAACCCTAATACGTCATTACGAAATCGTGAGCAAAACCCAAAACGGTCGCTACATTTTCGAAAAGTACATATGATCCCAAAAACGGACACTGTCTGCAAAAGTTATGCTCAATTCTTCGAACGTCGTCAGTCCAAATATGCAGGTGCACGATCCTCAAAAAATGGTCAAATCCCTCATACGTCGCGATGAAGTTGTGAGTTCAATCCAAAGGGGTCGCTACATTTCCGAAAAGTACTTATGGGCCCGAAACGGAACCCGTCAGCAAAAGTTACGCTAATTTCTTCGAAGGTCGACACTCCAAGCGTACAAAATATGCCAGCGGTCGTTCTTCAAAAAAAGTAAGAAAACCCTAATACGTCATTACGAAATCTTGAGCTAAACCCAAAACGGTCGCTACATTTTCGAAAAGTACATATGATCCCAAAAACGGACACTGTCTGCAAAAGTTAAGCTCAATTCTTCGAACATCGTCAGTCCAAATATGCAGGTGCACGATCCTCAAAAAATGGTCAAATCCCTCATACGTCATGACGAAGTTGTGAGTTCAATCCAAAGGGGTCGCTACATCTCCGAAAAGTACTTATGGGCCCGAAACGGACCCCGTCAGCAAAAGTTACGCTAATTTCTTCGAAGGTCGACAATCCAAGCATTCCCAATATGCGAATGGTCGTTCTTCAAAAAAGGGATGAGAACCCTAATACGTCATTACGAAATTGTGAGCTAAACCCAAAACGGTCGCTACATTTTCGAAAAGTACTTATGGTCCCAAAAATGGACACTGTCTGCAAAAGTTATGCTCAATTCTTCGAACGTCGTCAGTCCGAATATGCAGGTGCACGTTCCTCAAAAAATGGTCATATCCCTCATACGTCACGACGAAGTTGTGAGTTCAATCCAAAAGGGTCGCTACATGTCCGAAAAGTACTTATGGGCCCGAAACGGACACCGTCTTCAAAAGTTACGCTCATTTCTTCGAAGGTCGACAATCCAAGCGTTCCCAATATGCGAGTGGTCGTTCTTCAAAAAAGGGATGAGAACCCTAATACGTCATTACGAAATTGTGAGCTAAACCCAAAACGGTCGCTACATTTCCGAAAAGTACATATGGTCCCAAAAATGGACACTGTCTGCAAAAGTTACGCTCAATTCTTCGAACGTCGTCAGTCCGAATATGCAGGTGCGCGTTCCTCAAAAAATGGTCAAATCCCTCATACGTCATGACGAAGTTGTGAGTTCTATCGAAAAGGGTCGCTACATGCCCGAAAAATACTTATGGGCCCAAAACAGACCCCGTCTGTAAAAGTTACGCTCATTTCTTCGAAGGTCGACAATCCAAGCGTTCCCAATATGCGTGTGGTCGTTCTTCAAAAAAGGGATGAGAACCCTAATACGTCATTACGAAATCGTGAGCTTAACCCAAAACAGTCGCTACATTTCCGAAAAGTACTTATGGTCCCAAAAATGGACACTGGCTGCAAAAGTTATGTTCAATTCTTAGAACGTCGTCAGTCCGAATATGCAGGTGCACGTTCCTCAAAAAATGGTCATATCCCTCACACGTCACGACGAAGTTGTGAGTTCAATCCAAAAGGGTCGCTACATGTCCGAAAAGTACTTATGGGCCCGAAACGGACACCGTCTGCAAAAGTTACGCGTCAGTCCGAATATGCGGGTGCACGTTCCTCAAAAAATGGTCATATCCCTCATACGTCACGATGAAGTTGTGAGTTCAATCGAAAAGGGTCGCTATATGTCCGAAAAGTACTTATGGGCCGAAAACGGACACCGTGTGCAAAAGTTATGCTCAATTCTTCGAACGCCGTCAGTCCAAATATGCGGGTGCACGTTCCTCAAAAAATGGTCATATCCCTCATACGTCACGATGAAGTTGTGAGTTCAATCGAAAAGGGTCGCTATATGTCCGAAAAGTACTTATGGGCCGAAAACGGACACCGTGTGCAAAAGTTATGCTCAATTCTTCGAACGCCGTCAGTCCAAATATGCGGGTGCACGTTCCTCAAAAAATGGTCATATCCCTCATACGTCACGATGAAGTTGTGAGTTCAATCGAAAAGGGTCGCTATATGTCCGAAAAGTACTTATGGGCCGAAAACGGACACCGTGTGCAAAAGTTATGCTCAATTCTTCGAACGCCGTCAGTCCAAATATGCGGGTGCACGTTCCTCAAAAAATGGTCATATCCCTCATACGTCACGATGAAGTTGTGAGTTCAATCGAAAAGGGTCGCTATATGTCCGAAAAGTACTTATGGGCCGAAAACGGACACCGTGTGCAAAAGTTATGCTCAATTCTTCGAACGCCGTCAGTCCAAATATGCGGGTGCACGTTCCTCAAAAAATGGTCATATCCCTCATACGTCACGATGAAGTTGTGAGTTCAATCGAAAAGGGTCGCTATATGTCCGAAAAGTACTTATGGGCCGAAAACGGACACCGTGTGCAAAAGTTATGCTCAATTCTTCGAACGCCGTCAGTCCAAATATGCGGGTGCACGTTCCTCAAAAAATGGTCATATCCCTCATACGTCACGATGAAGTTGTGAGTTCAATCGAAAAGGGTCGCTATATGTCCGAAAAGTACTTATGGGCCGAAAACGGACACCGTGTGCAAAAGTTATGCTCAATTCTTCGAACGCCGTCAGTCCAAATATGCGGGTGCACGTTCCTCAAAAAATGGTCATATCCCTCATACGTCACGATGAAGTTGTGAGTTCAATCGAAAAGGGTCGCTATATGTCCGAAAAGTACTTATGGGCCGAAAACGGACACCGTGTGCAAAAGTTATGCTCAATTCTTCGAACGCCGTCAGTCCAAATATGCGGGTGCACGTTCCTCAAAAAATGGTCATATCCCTCATACGTCACGATGAAGTTGTGAGTTCAATCGAAAAGGGTCGCTATATGTCCGAAAAGTACTTATGGGCCGAAAACGGACACCGTGTGCAAAAGTTATGCTCAATTCTTCGAACGCCGTCAGTCCAAATATGCGGGTGCACGTTCCTCAAAAAATGGTCATATCCCTCATACGTCACGATGAAGTTGTGAGTTCAATCGAAAAGGGTCGCTATATGTCCGAAAAGTACTTATGGGCCGAAAACGGACACCGTGTGCAAAAGTTATGCTCAATTCTTCGAACGCCGTCAGTCCAAATATGCGGGTGCACGTTCCTCAAAAAATGGTCATATCCCTCATACGTCACGATGAAGTTGTGAGTTCAATCGAAAAGGGTCGCTATATGTCCGAAAAGTACTTATGGGCCGAAAACGGACACCGTGTGCAAAAGTTATGCTCAATTCTTCGAACGCCGTCAGTCCAAATATGCGGGTGCACGTTCCTCAAAAAATGGTCATATCCCTCATACGTCACGATGAAGTTGTGAGTTCAATCGAAAAGGGTCGCTATATGTCCGAAAAGTACTTATGGGCCGAAAACGGACACCGTGTGCAAAAGTTATGCTCAATTCTTCGAACGCCGTCAGTCCAAATATGCGGGTGCACGTTCCTCAAAAAATGGTCATATCCCTCATACGTCACGATGAAGTTGTGAGTTCAATCGAAAAGGGTCGCTATATGTCCGAAAAGTACTTATGGGCCGAAAACGGACACCGTGTGCAAAAGTTATGCTCAATTCTTCGAACGCCGTCAGTCCAAATATGCGGGTGCACGTTCCTCAAAAAATGGTCATATCCCTCATACGTCACGATGAAGTTGTGAGTTCAATCGAAAAGGGTCGCTATATGTCCGAAAAGTACTTATGGGCCGAAAACGGACACCGTGTGCAAAAGTTATGCTCAATTCTTCGAACGCCGTCAGTCCAAATATGCGGGTGCACGTTCCTCAAAAAATGGTCATATCCCTCATACGTCACGATGAAGTTGTGAGTTCAATCGAAAAGGGTCGCTATATGTCCGAAAAGTACTTATGGGCCGAAAACGGACACCGTGTGCAAAAGTTATGCTCAATTCTTCGAACGCCGTCAGTCCAAATATGCGGGTGCACGTTCCTCAAAAAATGGTCATATCCCTCATACGTCACGATGAAGTTGTGAGTTCAATCGAAAAGGGTCGCTATATGTCCGAAAAGTACTTATGGGCCGAAAACGGACACCGTGTGCAAAAGTTATGCTCAATTCTTCGAACGCCGTCAGTCCAAATATGCGGGTGCACGTTCCTCAAAAAATGGTCATATCCCTCATACGTCACGATGAAGTTGTGAGTTCAATCGAAAAGGGTCGCTATATGTCCGAAAAGTACTTATGGGCCGAAAACGGACACCGTGTGCAAAAGTTATGCTCAATTCTTCGAACGCCGTCAGTCCAAATATGCGGGTGCACGTTCCTCAAAAAATGGTCATATCCCTCATACGTCACGATGAAGTTGTGAGTTCAATCGAAAAGGGTCGCTATATGTCCGAAAAGTACTTATGGGCCGAAAACGGACACCGTGTGCAAAAGTTATGCTCAATTCTTCGAACGCCGTCAGTCCAAATATGCGGGTGCACGTTCCTCAAAAAATGGTCATATCCCTCATACGTCACGATGAAGTTGTGAGTTCAATCGAAAAGGGTCGCTATATGTCCGAAAAGTACTTATGGGCCGAAAACGGACACCGTGTGCAAAAGTTATGCTCAATTCTTCGAACGCCGTCAGTCCAAATATGCGGGTGCACGTTCCTCAAAAAATGGTCATATCCCTCATACGTCACGATGAAGTTGTGAGTTCAATCGAAAAGGGTCGCTATATGTCCGAAAAGTACTTATGGGCCGAAAACGGACACCGTGTGCAAAAGTTATGCTCAATTCTTCGAACGCCGTCAGTCCAAATATGCGGGTGCACGTTCCTCAAAAAATGGTCATATCCCTCATACGTCACGATGAAGTTGTGAGTTCAATCGAAAAGGGTCGCTATATGTCCGAAAAGTACTTATGGGCCGAAAACGGACACCGTGTGCAAAAGTTATGCTCAATTCTTCGAACGCCGTCAGTCCAAATATGCGGGTGCACGTTCCTCAAAAAATGGTCATATCCCTCATACGTCACGATGAAGTTGTGAGTTCAATCGAAAAGGGTCGCTATATGTCCGAAAAGTACTTATGGGCCGAAAACGGACACCGTGTGCAAAAGTTATGCTCAATTCTTCGAACGCCGTCAGTCCAAATATGCGGGTGCACGTTCCTCAAAAAATGGTCATATCCCTCATACGTCACGATGAAGTTGTGAGTTCAATCGAAAAGGGTCGCTATATGTCCGAAAAGTACTTATGGGCCGAAAACGGACACCGTGTGCAAAAGTTATGCTCAATTCTTCGAACGCCGTCAGTCCAAATATGCGGGTGCACGTTCCTCAAAAAATGGTCATATCCCTCATACGTCACGATGAAGTTGTGAGTTCAATCGAAAAGGGTCGCTATATGTCCGAAAAGTACTTATGGGCCGAAAACGGACACCGTGTGCAAAAGTTATGCTCAATTCTTCGAACGCCGTCAGTCCAAATATGCGGGTGCACGTTCCTCAAAAAATGGTCATATCCCTCATACGTCACGATGAAGTTGTGAGTTCAATCGAAAAGGGTCGCTATATGTCCGAAAAGTACTTATGGGCCCGAAACGGACACCGTCTGCAAAAGTTACGCGTCAGTCCGAATATGCAGGTGCACGTTCCTCAAAAAATGGTCATATCCCTCATACGTCACGACGAAGTTGTGAGTTCAATCGAAAAGGGTCGCTATATGTCCGAAAAGTACTTATGGGCCCGAAACGGACACTGTCTGCAAAAGTTACGCTCATTTCGTCGAAGGTCGACAATCCAAGCGTTCCCAATATGCGAGTGGTCGTTCTTCAAAAAAGGG
>NW_019266703.1:0-1363 GCF_002742605.1 Olea europaea var. sylvestris
ATTTTAACCATTTTTTAAGGAACGTGCACCTGAATATTTGGACTGACGGCGTTCGAAGAATTGAGCATAGCTTTTGCAGACAGCGTCCGTTTTTGGGACCATAAGTACTTTTCAAAAATGTAGTGACCGTTTTGGGTTTAGTTCACGATTTCGCAATGACGTATTAAGGTTGTCGACAATTTTTTAAAGAACGACAACTCGCATATTTGGAACTGTTGGATTGTCGACCTACGAAGAAATGATCTTAACTTTTGTAGATGGTGTCCATTTTGGGACCATAAGTACTTTTCGGAAATGTAGCGACCCTTCTGAATTGAACTCACAACTTCATCGTGACGTATAAAGGATTTTAAGCATTTTTTAAGGAACGTGCACCTGCATATTTGGACTGACGGCGTTCGTAGATTTGAGCATAGCTTTTGCAAACAATGTCCGTTTTTGGGACCATAAGTACTTTTCGGAAATGTAGCGACATTTTTGGGTTTAGCTCACGATTTCGTAATGACGTATTAAGGATTTCAACCATTTTTTAAAGAACGACAACTCGCATATTTGGAACTGTTGGATTGTCGACCTACGAAGAAATGATCGTAACTTTTGCAGACGGTGTCCGTTTTGGGTCCATAAGTACTTTTTGAAAATGTAGCGACCCTTCTGGATTGAACTCACCACTTCGTCGTGACGTATGAAGGATTTTAAGCATTTTTTAAGGAACGTGCACCTGCATATTTGGACTGATGGCGTTCGGAGAATTGAGCATAGCTTTTGTAGACAGTGTCCGTTTTTGGGACCATAAGTACTTTTCAAAAATGTAGCGACCGTTTTGGGTTTAGCTCACGATTTCGTAATGACGTATTAAGGATTTCAACCATTTTTTAAAGAACGACAACTCGCATATTTGGAACTGTTGGATTGTCGACCTTCGAAGAAATGATAGTAACTTTTGCAGACGGTGTCCGTTTTGGGACCATAAGTACTTTTTGAAAATGTAGCGACCCTTCTTGATTGAACTCACCACTTCGTCATGACGTATGAAGGATTTTAACCATTTTTTAAGGAACGTGCACCTGAATATTTGGACTGACGGCGTTCGAAGAATTGAGCATAGCTTTTGCAGACAGTGTCCGTTTTTGGGACCATAAGTACTTTTCAAAAATGTAGCGACCGTTTTGGGTTTAGTTCACGATTTCGCAATTACGTATTAAGGTTGTCGACAATTTTTTAAAGAACGACAACTCGCATATTTGGAACTGTTGGATTGTCGACCTACGAAGAAATGATCGTAACTTTTGCAGACGGTGTCCGTTTTGGGACCATAAGTACTTTTCGGAAATGTAGCGACCGTTTTGGGTTTAGCTCACGA
>NW_019266703.1:1654-1843 GCF_002742605.1 Olea europaea var. sylvestris
ACTTTTGCAGGCGGTGTCCGTTTTGGGACCATAAGTACTTTTCGGAAATGTAGCGACCCTTCTGGATTGAACTCACCACTTCGTCGTGACGTATGAAGGATTTTAACCATTTTTTAAGGAACGCGCACCTCCATATTTGGACTGACGGTGTTCGAAGAATTGAGCATAGCTTTTGCAGACAGTGTCCGT
>NW_019266703.1:2368-2671 GCF_002742605.1 Olea europaea var. sylvestris
TCGGAAATGTAGCGACCCTTCTGGATTGAACTCACAACTTCGTCGTGACGTATGAAGGATTTTAACCACTTTTTAAGGAACGTGCACCTGCATATTTGGACTGACGGCGTTCGAAGAATTGAGCATAGCTTTTGAACACAGTGTCCTTTTTTGGGACCATAAGTACTTTTCGGAAATGTAGCGACCCTTCTGAATTGAACTCACAACTTCATCGTGACGTATAAAGGATTTTAACCATTTTTTAAGGAACGTGCACCTGCATATTTGGACTGACGGCGTTCGTAGATTTGAGCATATCTTTTG
>NW_019266703.1:2969-6858 GCF_002742605.1 Olea europaea var. sylvestris
CTTCGTGACGTATGAAGGATTTTAACCACTTTTTAAGGGACGTGCACCTGCATATTTGGACTGACGGCGTTCGAAGAATTGAGCAGAGCTTTTGCAGACAGTGTCCGTCTTTGGGCCCATAAGTACTTTTCGAAAATGTAGCGACCGTTTTGGGTTTAGCTCACGATTTCGTAATGACGTATTAAGGTTTTCGACCATTTTTTAAAGAACGACAACTCGCATATTTGGAACTGTTGGATTGTCGGCCTACGAAGAAATGATCGTAACTTTTGCAGACGGTGTCCGTTTTGGGACCATAAGTACTTTTCAGAAATGTAGCGACCTTTTTGGGTTTAGCTCACGATTTCGTAATGACGTATTAAGGTTTTCGACCATTTTTTAAAGAACGACAACTCGCATATTTGGAACTGTTGGATTGTCGGCCTACGAAGAAATGATCGTAACTTTTGCAGACGGTGTCCGTTTTGGGACCATAAGTACTTTTCAGAAATGTAGCGACCTTTTTGGGTTTAGCTCACGATTTCGTAATGACGTATTAAGGTTTTCGACCATTTTTTAAAGAACGACAACTCGCATATTTGGAACTCTTGGATTGTCGACCTTCGAAGAAATGATCGTAACTTTTGCAGACGGTGTTCGTTTTGGGACCATAAGTACTTTTTGAAAATGTAGCGACCCTTTTGGATTGAACTCACAACTTAGTCGTAACGCAAGAAGGATTTTAACCATTTTTTAAGGAACGTGCACCTACATATTTGGACTGACGGCGTTCGAAGAATTGAGCATAGCTTTTGCAGACAGTGTCCGTTTTTGGGACCATAAGTACTTTTCAGAAATGTAGCGACCTTTTTGGGTTTAGCTCACGATTTTGTAATGACGTATTAAGGTTTTCGACCATTTTTTAAAGAACGACAACTCGTATATTTGGAACTCTTGGATTGTCGACCTTCGAAGAAATGATAGTAACTTTTGCAGACGGTGTCCGTTTTGGGACCATAAGTACTTTTTGAAAATGTAGCGACCCTTCTGGATTGAACATACCACTTCGTCGTGACGTATGAAGGATTTTAACCATTTTTTAAGGAACTTGCACCTGCATATTTGGACTGACGGCGTTCGAAGAATTAGGCATAGCTTTTGCAGACAGTGTCCATTTTTGGGACCATAAGTACTTTTCGGAAATGTAGCGACCGTTTTGGGTTTAGCTCACGATTTCGTAATAACGTATTAAGGTTTTCGACCATTTTTTAAAGAATGACAACTCCCATATTTGGAACTGTTGGATTGTCGACCTTCGAAAAAATGATCGTAGCTTTTGCAGACGGTGTCCGTTTTGGGACTATATGTACTTTTCAGAAATGTAGCGACCCTTCTGGATTGAACTCACAACTTCGTCATGACGTATGAAGGATTTTAACCATTTTTTAAGGAACTTGCACCTGCATATTTGGACTGACGGCGTTCGAAGAATTAGGCATAGCTTTTGCAGACAGTGTCCATTTTTGGGACCATAAGTACTTTTCGGAAATGTAGCGACCGTTTTGGGTTTAGCTCACGATTTCGTAATGACGTATTAAGGTTTTCGACCATTTTTTAAAGAATGACAACTCCCATATTTGGAACTGTTGGATTGTCGACCTTCGAAGAAATGATCGTAACTTTTGCAGACGGTGTCCGTTTTGGGACTATATGTACTTTTCAGAAATGTAGCGACCCTTCTGGATTGAACTCACAACTTCGTCATGACGTACGAAGGATTTTAAACATTTTTTAAGGAACGCGCACCTCCATATTTGGACTGACGGTGTTCGAAGAATTGAGCATAGCTTTTGCAGACAGTGTCCGTTTTTGGGTCCATAAGTACTTTTCGGAAATGAAGCGACCGTTTTGGGTTTAGCTCACGAATTTTTAATGACGTATTAAGGTTGTCGACCATTTTTTAAAGAACGACAACTCGCATATTTGGAACTGTTGGATTGTCGATCTTCGAAGAAATGATCGTAACTTTTGCAGACGGTGTCCATTTTGGGACCATAACTACTTTTCCGAAATGTAGCGACCCTTCTGAATTGAACTCACAACTTCGTCGTGACGTATGAAGGATTTTAACCATTTTTTAAGGAACGTGCACCTGCATATTTGGACTGACGGCGTTCGAAGAATTGAGCATAGCTTTTGTAGACAGTGTCCGTTTTTGGGACCATAAGTACTTTTCGAAAATGTAGCGACCATTTTGGGTTTAGCTCATGATTTCGTAATGACGTATTAATGTTTTCGACCATTTTTTTAAGAACGACAACTCGCATATTTGGAACTGTTGGATTGTCGACCTTCGAAGAAATGATCGTAACTTTTGCAGACGGTGTCCGTTTTGGGACCATAAGTACTTTTCGAAAATGTAGCGACCCTTATGGGTTGAACTCACAACTTCATCGTGACGTATGAAGGATTTTAACCATTTTTTCAGGAACGTGCACCTGAATATTTGTACTGACGGCTTTCGAAGAATTGTGCATAGCTTTTGCAGACAGTGTCCGTTTTTGGGACCATAAGTACTTTTCAAAAATGTAGCGAACGTTTTGGGTTTTGCTCACGATTTCGTAATGACGTATTAAGGTTGTCGACCATTTTTTAAAGAACGACAACTCGCATATTTGGAACTGTTGGATTGTCGACCTACGAAGAAATGATCGTAACTTTTGCAGATGGTGTCCATTTCGGGACCATAAGTACTTTTCGAAAATTTACCGACCCTTCTGAATTGAACTCACAAATTCATCGTGACGTATGAAGGATTTTAACCACTTTTTAAGGAACGTGCACCTGCATATTTGGACTGACGGCGTTCGAAGAATTGAGCATAGCTTTTGCAGACAGTGTCCGTCTTTTGGACCATAAGTACTTTTCGAAAATGTAGCGACCGTTTTGGGTTTAGCTCGCAATTTCGTAATGACATATTAAGGTTTTCGACCATTTTTTAAAGAACGACAACTCACCTATTTGGAACTGTTGGATTGTCGACCTTCGAAGAAATGATCGTAGCTTTTGCAGACGGTGTCCATTTTGGGACCATAAGTACTTTTCGGAAATGTAGCGACCCTTCTGGATTGAACTCACCACTTCGTCGTGACGTATGAAGGATTTTAACCATTTTTTAAGGAACGTGCACCTGCATATTTGGACTGACGGCGTTCGTGGATTTGAGCATAGCTTTTGCAGACAGTGTCCGTTTTTGGGACCATAAGTACTTTTCTGAAATGTAGCGACCTTTTTGGGTATAGCTCACGATTTCGTAATGACGTATTAAGGTTTTCGACCATTTTTTAAAGAATGACAACTCGCATATTTGGAACTGTTGGATTGTCGACCTACGAAGAAATGATCGTAACTTTTGCAGACGGTGTCCGTTTTGGGACCATAAGTACTTTTCGGAAATGTAGCGACCCTTCTAGATTGAACTCACCACTTCGTCGTGACGTATGAAGGATTTTAACCATTTTTTAAGGAACGTGCACCTGCATATTTGGACTGACGGCGTTCGAAGAATTGAGCATAGCTTTTGCAGACAGTGTCCGTTTTTGGGACCATAAGTACTTTTCGGAAATGTAGCGACCGTTTTGGGTTTAGCTCACGATTTTGTAATGACGTATTAAGGTATTTGACCATTTTTTAAAGAAAGACAACTCGCATATTTGGAACTGTTGGATTGTCGACCTACGAAGAAATGATCGTAACTTTTGCAGACGGTGTCCGTTTTGGGACCATAAGTACTCTTCGGAAATGTAGCGACCCTTCTGGATTGAACGCACAACTTCGTCGTGACGTATGAAGGATTTTAACCATTTTTTAAGGAACGTGCACCTGCCTATTTGGACTGACGGCGTTCGAA
>NW_019266704.1:0-6855 GCF_002742605.1 Olea europaea var. sylvestris
ACCGTTTTGGATTGAACTCACTACTTCGTCGTGACGTACGAGTGATTTTGGCCATTTTTCGAAGGAATGAGCGCTTGTATATTTTGAACACCTGGAGAGTCGGCGTAAAAAGAATTGAGAGTAACTTTTGCACACGTGTCCGTTTTGGGCCCATAGGTACTTTTTGGAAATGTAGCGACTGTTTTGGATTGAACACACAACTTCATCGTGACGGACGAGGGATTTTTGCCATTTTTTGAAAGAATGAGGACTTGCATATTTAGAACGCTGGGAGAGTCGGGGGACGAAGAATTGAGCGTAACTTTTGCACACGGTGTCCGTTTTAGGCCCATAAGAACTTTTTGGAAATGTAGCGACCGTTTTGGATTGAACTCACCACTTCATCGTGAAGTATGAGGGATTTTGGCCATTTTTCAAACGAATGAGCACTTGCATATTTGGAACGCTTAGATTGTCGGCGTACGAAGAATTGAGTGTAACTTTTGTACACGGTCTCCGTTTTAGGCCCATAAGTACGTTTTGGAAATGTAGCGACCGTTTTGGATTGAACTCACCACTTCGTCATGACGTACGACGAATTTTGGCGATTTTTCTAAAGAATGAGCACTTGCATATTTAGAATGCTTGGAGAGTCGGCGGACGAAGAATTGAGCGTAACTTTTGCACACGGTGTCTGTTTTGGGCCCATAAGAACTTTTTAAAAATGTAGCGACCGTTTTCGATTGAACTAACCACTTCGTCATGACGTATGAAGGATTTCGACCATTTTTCGAAAGAATGAGCACCTGCATATTTGGAATGCTTGGATTGTCGGCGTACGAAGAATTGAGCGTAACGTTTGCACACGGTGTCCGTTTTGGGCCCATAAGTAAGTTTTGGAAATGTAGCGACCGTTTTGGATTAAACTCACCACTTCGTCGTGATGTACGGGTGATTTTGGCCATTATTGAAGGAATGAGCGCTTGTTTATTTAGAACGTTTGGAGAGTCGGTGAACGAAGAATTGAGCGTAACTTTTGCACACGGTGTCCGTTTTGGGCCCATAAGAACTTTTTGGAAATGTAGCGACCGTTTTGGGTTGGACTCACCACTTCGTTGTGACGTACGAGGGATTTTGGCAATTTTTCGAAAGAATGAGCACTTACATATTTGGAACGCTTGGATTGTCGGCGTACGAAAAATTGAGCGTAACTTTTGCACACGGTGTCCGTTTTCGGCCCATAAGTACTTTTTGGAAAGATAGCGGCCGTTTTGGATTGAACTCACCACTTCATTGTGACGTAAGAGGGATTTTGGCCATTTTTTGAAAGAATGAGCAATTGCGTATTTAGAACGCTTGGAGAGTCGGCGTACGAAGAATTGAGCGTAACTTTTGCACACGGTGTCCGTTTTGGGCCCATAAGAACTTTTTGGAAATGTAGCGACCGTTTTGGATTGAACTCACCACTTCGTCATGACGTATGAGGGATTTCAGCCATTTTTTGAAACAATGAGCACTTGCAAATTTGGAAAGCTTGGATTGTCAGCGTACGAGGAATTGAGCGTAACTTTTGTACATGGTGTCCGTTTTCGGCCCATAAGAACTTTTTGGAAATGTAGCGACCATTTTGGATTGAACTCACCACTTCGTCGTGACGTCTGAGGGATTTCGGCCTTTTTTCGATAGAATGAGCACTTGCATATTTAGAATGCTTGGAGAGTCGGCGGACGAAGAATTGAGCGTAACTGTTGCACCCGGTGTCCGTTTTGGGCCCATAGCTACTTTTTGGAAATGTAGCGATCGTTTTGGATTGAACTCACCACTTCGTCGTGACGTACGAGGGATTTCGGCCATTTTTCAACAGAATGAGCACTTGCAGATTTGGATAGCTTGGATTGTCGGCATACGAAGAATTGAGCGTAACCTTTGCACACGTGTCCGTTTTGGGCCCATAAGTAGTTTTTGGAAATGTAGCGACCGTTTTGGATTGAACACATAACTTCATCATGACGTACGAGGGATTTCGGCCATTTTTCGAAAGAATGAGCACTTGCATATTTAGAACGCTTGGAGAGTCGGTGGACGAAGAATTGAGCGTAACTTTTGCACACGGTGTATTTTTTGGGCCCATAAGAACTTTTTGAAAATGTAGCGACCGTTTTGGATTGAACTCACCACTTCGTCGTGACGTATGACGGATTTCGGCCATTTTTTGAAAGAATGACCACTTCCATATTTGGAACGCTTGGATTGTCGGCGTACGAAGAATTGAGCGTAACTTTTGCACACGGTGTCCGTTTTGGCCCATAAGTACATATTGTAATTGTAGCGACCGTTTTGGATTGAACTCACCACTTCGTCGTGACGTACGAGTGATTTTGGCCATTTTTCGAATGAATGAGCGCTTGTATATTTAGAACGCCTGGAGAGTCGGCTGACGAAGAATTGAGCGTAACTTTTGCACATGGTGTCAGTTTTGGGCCCATAAGAACTTTTTGGAAATGTAGCGACCGTTTTGGATTGAACTCACCACTTCGTCGTGACTTATGAGGGATTTCGACCATTTTTTGAAAGAATGAAAGCTTGCATATTTCGAACGCTTGGATTGTCAGCGTACGAAGAATTGAGCATAACTTTTGCACCCGGTGTCCGTTTTGGGCCCATAAGTACTTTTTGGAAATGTAGCGACTGTTTTGGATTGAACTCACCACTTCGTCGTGACGTACGAGCGATTTTGGCCATTTTTTGAAAGAATGAGCACTTGCACATTTAGAACGCTTGGAGAGTCGACGGACGAAGAATTGAGCGTAACTTTTGCGCAAGGTGTCCGTTTTCGCACATAAGTACGTTTTGGAATTGTAGCGACCGTTTTGGATTGAACTCACCACTTCGTCCTGACGTACGAGTGATTTTGGCCATTTTTCGAAGAAATGAGCGCTTGTATATTTAGAACGCCTGGAGAGTCGACGGACGAAGAATTGAGCGTAATTTTTGCACATGGTGTCCGTTTTGGGCCGATAAGAATTTTTTGGAAATGTAGCGACCGGTTTGGATTGAACTCACCACTTCGTCGTGACTTATGAGGGATTTCGTCCATTTTTTGAAAGAATGAGCACTTGCATATTTGGAACGCTTGGATTGTCGGCGTACGAAGAATTGAGCGTAACTTTTGCTCACGGTGTCCGTTTTGGGCCCATAAGTACTTTTTGGAAATGAAGCGACCGTTTTGGGTTGAACTCACCACTTCATCGTGACGTACGAGGGATTTTGGCGATTTTTCTAAAGAATGCGCACTTGCATATTTAGAATGCTTGGAGAGTCGGCAGACGAAGAATTGAGCTCAACTTTTGCACACGATGTCCGTTTTGGGCCCATAAGAACTTTTTGGAAATGTAGCGATCGTTTTCGATTGAACTCACCACTTCGTTGTGACGTATGAGGGATTTTGGCCATTTTTCGAAAGAATGAGCACTTGCATATTTAGAACGCTCGGAGAGTCGACGGACGAAGAATTGAGCGTAACTTTTGCACCCGGTGTCCGTTTTGGGCCCATAAGAACTTTTTGGAAATGTAGCGACCGTTTTGGATTGAACTCACCACTTCGTCGTGACGTATGAGGGATTTCGGCCATTTTTCGAAAGAACGAGCACTTGCATATTTGGAATGCTTGGAGAGTCGGCGTACGAAGAATTGAGCGTAACTTTTGCACCCGGTGTCCGTTTTGGGCCCATAAGAACTTTTTGGAAATGTAGCGACCGTTTTGGATTGAACTCACCACTTCGTCGTGACGTATGAGGGATTTCGGCCATTTTTCGAAAGAACGAGCACTTGCATATTTGGAATGCTTGGAGAGTCGGCGTACGAAGAATTGAGCGTAACTTTTGCACCCGGTGTCCGTTTTGGGCCCATAAGAACTTTTTGGAAATGTAGCGACCGTTTTGGATTGAACTCACCACTTCGTCGTGACGTGTGAGTGATTTTGGCCATTTTTTGAAGGAATCAACGCTCGTATACTTAGAACGCTTGGAGAGTCGGCGGACGAAGAATTGAGCGTAACTTTTGCACCCGATGACCATTTTGGGCCCATAAGTACATTTTGGAAATGTAGCGACCGTTTTGGATTGAACTCACCACTTTGTCATGATGTACGAGGGATTCTGGTCATTTTTCAAAAGAGTGAGCACTTGCATATTTAGAATGCTTGGAGAGTCGGCGGACAAAGAGTTGAGCGTAACTTTTGTACACGGTGTCCGTTTTGGGCCCATAAGAACTTTTTTGAAATGTAGCGACCATTTTGGATTGAACTCACCACTTCGTCGTGACATATGAGGGATATCGGCCATTTTTCGAAAGAATGAGCACTTGCATATTTGGAACGCTTGGATTGTCGGCGTACGAAGAATTTAGTGTAACTTTTGCACACGGTGTCCGTTTTGGGCCCATAAGTACGTTTTGGAAATGTAGCGACCGTTTTGGTTTGAACTCACCACTTCGTCGTGACGCACGAGGGATTTCGGCGATTTTTCTAAAGAATGAGCACTTGCATATTTAGAATGCTCAGAGAGTCGACGGACGAAGAATTGAGCGCAACTTTTGCACACGGTGTCCGGTTTGGGCCCATAAGTACGTTTTGGAAATGTAGCGACCGTTTTGGATTGAACTCACCACTTCGTCGTGACGCACGAAGGATTTCGGCCATTTTTCTAAAGAATGAGCACTTGCCTATTTAGAATGCTCGGAGAGTCGACGGACGAAGAATTGAGCGTAACTTTTGCACACGGTGTCCGTTTTGGGCCCATAAGTACTTTTTGGAAATGTTGCGACCGTTTTGGATTGAACTCACCACATCGTCGTGACGTATGAGGGATTTCGGCCATTTTTTGAAACAATGAGCACTTGCATATTTGGAAGCTTGGATTGTCGGCGTATGAAGAATTGAGAGTAACTTTTGCACACGGTGTCCGTTTTAAGCCCATAAGTACGTTTTGGAAATGTAGCGACCGTTTTGGATTGAACTCACCACTTCGTCGTGATGTACGAGTGATTTTGGCTATTTTTCGAAGGAATGAGCGCTTGTATGTTTAGAACGCCTGGAGAGTCGGCGTACGAAGAATTGAGCGTAACTTTTGCACCCGGTGTCCATTTTGGGCCCATTAGTACTTTTGGAAATGTAGCGACCGTTTTTGATCGAACTCACCACTTCGTCGTGACGTATGAGGGATTTCGGCCATTTTTCGAAAGAATGCGCATTTGTATACTTGGAACGCTTGGATTGTCAGCGTATGAGGAATTGAGCGTAACTTTTGCACATGGTGTCCGTTTTAGGCCCATAAGTACGTTTTGGAAATGTAGCGACCGTTTTGGATTGAACTCACCACTTCGTCGTGACGTACGAGTAATTTTGGCCATTTTTTGAAGGAATGAGCGCTTGTATATTTAGAATGCTTGGAGAGTCGGCGGATGAAGAATTGAGCGTAACTTTTGCACATGGTGTCCGTTTTGGGCCCATAAGAACTTTTTGGAAATGTAGCGACCGTTTTGGGTTGAACTCACCACTTCGTCGTGACGTATAAGGGATTTCAGCCATTTTTTGAAGGAATGAGCACTTGCATATTTGTAACGCTTGGATTGTCGGCTTACGAAGAATTGAGCATAACTTTTGCACACGGTGTCCGTTTTGGGCCCATAAGTACGTTTTGGAGATGTAGCGACCGTTTTGGATTGAACACACCACTTCGTCGTGACGTACGAGTGATTTTGGCTATTTTTCGAAGGAATGAGTGCTTTTATATTTAGAATGCCTGGAGAGTCGGCGTACGAACAATTGAGCGTAACTTTTGCACACGGTGTCCGTTTTGGTCCCACAAGTACTTTTTGGAAATGTAATGACCGTTTTGGATTGAACTCACCACTTCGTCGTGATGTATGAGGGATTTTGGCCATTTATCTAAAGAATGAGCACTTGCATATTTAGAATGCTTGGAGAGTCGGCGGACGAAGAATTGAGCGTAACTTTTGCACCCGGTGTCCGTTTTGGGCCCATAAGTACTTTTTGGAAACGTAGCGACCGTTTTGGATTGAACTCACCACTTCGTCGTGACGTGTGAGGGATTTCGGCCATTTTTCGAAAGAATGAGCACTTGCATATTTAGAATGCTTGGAGAGTCGGCGGACGAAGAATTGAGCGTAACTTTTGCACACGGTGTCCGTTTTAAGCCCATAAGTACGTTTTGGAAATGTAGCGACCGTTTTGGATTGAACTCACCACTTCGTCATGATGTACGAGTGATTTTGGCTATTTTTCGAAGGAATGAGCGCTTGTATGTTCAGAACGCCTGGAGAGTCGGCGTACGAAGAATTGTGCGTAAATTTTGCACCCGGTGTCCATTTTGGGCCCATAAGTACTTTTGGAAATGTAGCGACCGTTTTTGATCGAACTCACCACTTCGTCATGACGTATGAGGGATTTCGGCCATTTTTCGAAAGAATGCGCATTTGTATATTTGGAACACTTGGATTGTCAGCGTATGAGGAATTGAGCGTAACTTTTGCACATGGTGTCCGTTTTAGGCCCATAAGTACGTTTTGGAAATGTAGCGACCGTTTTGGATTGAACTCACCACTTCATCGTGACGTATGAGTAATTTTGGCCATTTTTCGAAGGATTGAGGGCTTGTATATTTAGAATGCTTGGAGAGTCGGCGAATGAAGAATTGAGCGTAACTTTTGCACATGGTGTCCGTTTTGGGCCCGTAAGAACTTTTTGGAAATGTAGCGACCGTTTTGGGTTGATCTCACCACTTCGTCGTGACGTATAAGGGATTTCGGCCATTTTTCGAAAGAATGAGCACTTGCATATTTGGAATGCTTGGATTG
>NW_019266705.1:0-6854 GCF_002742605.1 Olea europaea var. sylvestris
TATGGGCCCAAAACGGACACCGTGTGCAAAAGTTACGCTCAATTCTTCGTACGCCGACTATCCAAGCCTTCCAAACATAAAATGGCTCACTCTTTCCAAAAAATGGCCAAAATCCCTCATACATCACGACGAAGTTGTGAGCTCAATCCAAAAGGGTCGCTACATTTCCAAAAAGTACTTATGGGCCCAAAACGGACACCGTGTGCAAAAGTTACGCTCAATTCTTCGTACGCCGACTATCCGAGCCTTCCAAACATAAAACTGCTCACTCTTTCCAAAAAATGGCCAAAATCCCTCATACGTCACGACCAAGGAGTGAGTTCAATCCAAAAGGGTCGCTACATTTCCAAAAAGTACTTATGGACCCAAAACGGACACCGTGTGCAAAAGGTACGCTCAATTCTTCGTACGCTGACTATCCAAGCCCTTCAAGTATAAAAGTGCTAATTCTTTCAAAAAATGGCCGAAATCCGTCATACGTCACGACGAAGTGGTGAGTTCAATCCAAAAGGGTCGCTACATTTCCAAAAAGTACTTATGGGCCCAAAACGGATGCCGTGCGCAAAAGGTACGCTCAATTTTTCGTCGCTGACTATCCAAGCCCTCGAAGTATAAAAGTGCTCATTCATTTAGAAAATGGCCAAAATCCATCATACGTCACGGTGAAGTGGTGAGTTCAATCCAAAACGGTCGCTACATTTCCAAAAAGTACTTATGGACCCAAAACGGACACCGTGTGCAAAAGTTACGCTCGATTCTTTGTATGCCGACTATCGAAGCCTTCCAAACATAAAACTGCTCACTCTTTCCAAAAAATGGCCAAAATCCCTCATACGTCATGATGAAGTAGTGAGTTCAATCCAAAAGGGTCGCTACTTTTCCAAAAAGTACTTATGGGCCCAAAACGGACACCATGTGAAAAAGGTACGCTCAATTCTTCTTACGCTGACTATTCAAGCCCTCCAAGTATAAAAGTGCTAATTCTTTCAAAAAATGGCTGAAATACGTCACACGTCACGACGAAGTGGTGAGTTCAATCCAAAAGGGTCGCTACATTTCCAAAAAGTACTTATGGGCCCAAAACGGACACCGTCTTTCGAAAAATGACCGAAATCCTTTATAGGTCACGACGAAGTTCTGAGTTCAATCCAAAAGGTCGCTACATTTCCAAAAAGTACTTACGGGCCCAAAACGGACACCGTGTGCAAAAGGTACGCTCAATTCTTCGTACGTTGACTATCCAAGCCCTCCAAGTATAAAAGTGCTAATTCTTTCAAAAAATGGCTGAAATCCGTCACACGTCACGACGAAGTGGTGAGTTCAATCCAAAAGGGTCGCTACTTTTCCAAAAAGTACTTATGGGCCCAAAACGGACACCGTCTTTCGAAAAATGACCGAAATCCTTTATAGGTCACGACGAAGTTCTGAGTTCAATCCAAAAGGTCGCTACATTTCCAAAAAGTACTTACGGGCCCAAAACGGACACCGTGTGCAAAAGGTACGCTCAATTCTTCGTACGTTGACTATCCAAGCCCTCCAAGTATAAAAGTGCTAATTCTTTCAAAAAATGGCTGAAATCCGTCACACGTCACGACGAAGTGGTGAGTTCAATCCAAAAGGGTCGCTACTTTTCCAAAAAGTACTTATGGGCCCAAAACGGACACCGTCTTTCGAAAAATGACCGAAATCCTTTATAGGTCACGACGAAGTTCTGAGTTCAATCCAAAAGGTCGCTACATTTCCAAAAAGTACTTACGGGCCCAAAACGGACACCGTGTGCAAAAGGTACGCTCAATTCTTCGTACGTTGACTATCCAAGCCCTCCAAGTATAAAAGTGCTAATTCTTTCAAAAAATGGCTGAAATCCGTCACACGTCACGACGAAGTGGTGAGTTCAATCCAAAAGGGTCGCTACTTTTCCAAAAAGTACTTATGGGCCCAAAACGGACACCGTCTTTCGAAAAATGACCGAAATCCTTTATAGGTCACGACGAAGTTCTGAGTTCAATCCAAAAGGTCGCTACATTTCCAAAAAGTACTTACGGGCCCAAAACGGACACCGTGTGCAAAAGGTACGCTCAATTCTTCGTACGTTGACTATCCAAGCCCTCCAAGTATAAAAGTGCTAATTCTTTCAAAAAATGGCTGAAATCCGTCACACGTCACGACGAAGTGGTGAGTTCAATCCAAAAGGGTCGCTACTTTTCCAAAAAGTACTTATGGGCCCAAAACGGACACCGTGTGTAAAAGTTACGCTCAATTCTTCGTACGCCGACTATCCAAGCCTTCCAAATATAAAATTGCTCATTCTTTCGAAAAATGTCCAAAATCCCTTATAGGTCACGACGAAGTTGTGAGTTCAATCCAAAAGGGTCGCTACATTTCCAAAAAGTACTTATGGGCCCAAAACGGAAACCGTGTGCAAAAGTTACGCTCAATAATTCGTACGCCGACTATCCAAGCCTTCCAAACATAAAACTGCTCACTCTTTCCAAAAAATGGGCAAAATCCCTCATGCATCACGACGAAGTGGTGAGTACAATCCAAAACGGTCGCTACATTTCCAAAAAGTACTTATGGGCCCAAAACAGACACCGTGTGCTAAAGTTACGCTCAATTCTTCGTACGCCGACTATCCAAGCCTTCCGAACATAAAACTGCTCACTCTTTCCAAAAAATGGCCAAAATCCCTCATACGTCACGACGAAGTAGTGAGTCCAATCCAAAACGGTCGCTACATTTCCAAAAAGTACTTATGGGCCCAAAACGGACACCGTGTGCAAAAGTTACGCTCATTTCTTCGTACGCGGACTATCCAAACCTTCCAAATATAAAATTGCTCATTCTTTCGAAAAATGGCCGAAATCTCTTATAGGTCACGACGAAGTTGTGAGTTCAATCCAAAAGGGTCGCTACATTTCCAAAAAGTACTTATGGGCCCAAAACGAAAACCGTGTGCAAAAGTTACGCTCAATTCTTCGTACGCCGACTATCCAAGCCTTCCAAACATAAAACTGCTCACTCTTTCCAAAAAATGGGTAAAATCCCTCATACGTCACGACGAAGTGGTGAGTACGATCCAAAACGGTCGCTACATTTCCAAAAAGTACTTTGGGCCCAAAACGGACACCGTGTGCTAAAGTTACGCTCAATTCTTCGTACGCCGACTATCCAAGCCTTCCAAACATAAAACAGCTCACTCTTTCCAAAAAATGGCCAAAATCCCTCATACATCACGACGAAGTAGTGAGTTCAATCCAAAAGTGTCGCTACATTTCCAAAAAGTACTTATGGGCCCAAAACGGACACTGTGTACAAAAGTTACGCTCAATTCTTCGTACGCCGACTATCCAAGCCTTCCACACATAAAACTGCTCATTCTTTCGAAAAATGGCCGAAATCCCTTATAGGTCATGATGAAGTTGTGAGTTCAATCCAAAAGGGTCGCTACATTTCCAAAAAGTACTTATGGGCCCAAACGGACACCGTGTGCAAAAGTTAAGCTCAATTCTTCGTACGCCGACTATCCAAACTTCCAAACATAAAACTGCTCACTCTTTCCAAAAAATGGGCAAAATCCCTCATACGTCACGACGAAGTGGTGAGTACAATCCAAAACGATCGCTACATTTCCAAAAAGTACTTATGGACCCAAAACGGACACCGTGTACAAAAGTTACCCTCAATTCTTCGTACGCCGACTATCCAAGCCTTCCAAACATAAAACTGCTCACTCTCTCCAAAAAAGGGCCTAAATCCCTCATACGTCACGATAAAGTATTTAGTTCAATCCAAAACGGTCGCTACATTTCCAAAAAGTACTTATGGGCCCAAAACGGACACCGTGTGCAAAAGTTACGCTCAATTCTTCGTACGCCGACTATCCAAGCCTTCCAAACATAAAACTGTTCACTCTTTCCAAAAAAAGGCCTAAATCCTTCATACGTCACGACTAAGTTGTGAGTTCAATCCAAAAGGGTCGCTACATTTCCAAAAAGTACTTATGGGCCAAAAACGGACACCGTGTGCAAAAGGTACGCTCAATTCTTTGTACGCTGACTAGCCAAGCCCTCCAAGTATAAAAGTGCTAATTCTTTCAAAAAATGGCCGAAATCCGTCATACGTCACGATGAAGTAGTGATTTCAATCCAAAAGGGTCGCTGCATTTCCAAAAAGTACTTAAGGGCCCAAAACGGACACCGTGTGCAAAAGTTATGCTCAATTCTTCGTACGCCGACTATCCAAGCCTTCCAAACATAAAACTGCCCACTCCTTCCAAAAAATGGTCAAAATCCCTCATACGTCACGACGAAGTCGTGAGTTCAATCCAAAACGGTCGCTACATTTCCAAAAAGTACTTATGGGCCCAAAACGGACACCGTGTGCAAAAGTTACGCTCAATTCTTCGTACGCCGACTATCCAACCCTTCCAAACATAAAATTGCTCACTCTTTCCAAAAAATGGCCAAAATCCCTCATACGTCACGACGAAGTAGTGAGTTCAATCCAAAAGGGTCGCTACATTTTCAAAAAGTACTTATGGGCCCAAAATGGACACCGCGTGCAAAAGTTACGCTCAATACTTCGTACGCCGACTATCCAAGCCTTCCACACATAAAATTGCTCATTCTTTTGAAAAATGGCCGAAATCCCTTATAGGTCATGACGAAGTTGTGAGTTCAATCCAAAAGGGTCGCTACATTTCCAAAAAGTACTTATGGGCCCAAAACGGACACCGTGTGCAAAAGTTACGCTCAATTCTTCGTACGCCGACTATCCAAGCCTTACAAACATAAAACTGCTCACTCCTTCCAAAAAATGGGTAAAATCCCTCATACGTCACGACGAAGTGGTGAGTACAATCCAAAACGGTCGCTCCATTTTCAAAAAGTACTTATGGGCCCAAAACGGACACCGTGTGCAAAAGTTACGCTCAATTCTTCGTACGTCGACTATCCAAGCCTTCCAAACATAAAACTGCTCACTCTTTCCAAAAAATGGCTAAAATCCCTCATACGTCACGATGAAGTATTGAGTTCAATCCAAAATGGTCACTACATTTCCAAAAAGTACTTATGGGCCCAAAACGGACACCGTGTGCAAAAGTTAAGCTCAATTCTTCGTACGCCGACTATCCAAGCCTTCCAAACATAAAACTGTTCACTCTTTCCAAAAAATGGCCAAAATCCTTCATACGTCATGACTAAGTAGTGAGTTCAATCCAAAAGGGTCGCTACATTTCCAAAAAGTACTTATGGGCAAAAAATGGACACCGTGTGCAAAAGGTACGCTCAATTCTTCGTACGCTGACTATCCAAGCCCTCCAAGTATAAAAGTGCTAATTCTTTCAAAAAATGGCCGAAATCCATCATACCTCACGACGAAGTGGTGAGTTCAATCCAAAAGGGTCGCTACATTTCCAAAAAGTACTTATGGGGCCAAAACGGACACCGTGTGCAAAAGTTATGCTCAATTCTTCGTACGCCGACTATCCAAGCCTTCCAAACATAAAACTGCTCACTCCTTCAAAAAAATGGTCAAAATCCCTCATACGTCACGACGAAGTAGTGAGTTCAATCCAAAACGGTCGCTACATTTCCAAAAAGTACTTATGGGCCCAAAACGGACACCGTGTGCAAAAGTTACGCTCAATTCTTCGTACACCGACTATCGAAGCCTTCCAAACATAAAATTGCTCTCTCTTTCCAAAAAATGGCCAAAATCCCTCATACGTCATGACGAAGTAGTGAGTTCAATCCAAAAGGGTCGCTACATTTCCAAAAAGTACTTATGGGCCCAAAACGGATGCCGTGCGCAAAAGGTACGCTCAATTTTTCATACGCTGACTATCCAAGCCCTCGAAGTATAAAAGTGCTCATTCATTTAGAAAATGGCCAAAATCCATCATACGTCACGGTCAAGTGGTGAGTTCAATCCAAAACGGTCGATACATTTCCAAAAAGTACTTATGGACCCAAAACGGACACCGTGTGCAAAAGTTACGCTCGATTCTTTGTATGCCGACTATCCAAGCCTTCCAAACATAAAACTGCTCACTCTTTCCAAAAAATGGCCAAAATCCCTCATACGTCACGATGAAGTATTGAGTTCAATCCAAAATGGTCGCTACATTTCCAAAAAGTACTTATGGGCCCATAACGAACACCGTGTGCAAAAGTTACGCTCGATTCTTTGTATGCCGACTATCCAAGCCTTCCAAACATAAAACTGTTCACTCTTTCCAAAAAATGACCAAAATCCTTCATACGTCACGACGAAGTGGTGAGTTCAATCCAAAAGGGTCGCTACTTTTCCAAAAAGTACTTATGGGCCCATAACGAACACCGTGTGCAAAAGTTACGCTCAATTCTTCGTACGCCGACTATCCAAGCCTTCGCTACATTTTCAAAAAGTACTTATGGGCTAAAAACGGACACCGTGTGCAAAAGTTACGCTCGATTCTTTGTATGCCGACTATCCAAGCCTTCCAAACATAAAACTGCTCACTCTTTCCAAAAAAGGGCCAAAATCCCTCATACGTCACGATGAAGTATTGAGTTCAATCCAAAATGGTCGCTACATTTCCAAAAAGTACTTATGGGCCCATAACGAACACCGTGTGCAAAAGTTACGCTCAATTCTTCGTACGCCGACTATCCAAGCCTTCCAAACATAAAACTGTTCACTCTTTCCAAAAAATGACCAAAATCCTTCATACGTCACGACTAAGTAGTGAGTTCAATCCAAAAGGGTCGCTATATTTCCAAAAATTACTTATGGGCAAAAAACGGACACCGTGTGCAAAAGGTACGCTCAATTCTTCGTACGCTGACTATCCAAGCCCTCCAAGTATA
>NW_019266706.1:0-4328 GCF_002742605.1 Olea europaea var. sylvestris
TCGAATCGACCAGCTTACCGAAGCAATCCCGAGGAGACGAAGGAGCTTCAAAAGCAAGTGGAGGAGTTGATGAGCAAAGGTTACGTCAGGGAGAGTATGAGTCCATGTGCTGTACCTGTTTTGTTGGTGCCTAAGAAGGACGGGACTTGGAGAATGTACGTGGATTGTTGAGCTATCAACAATATCACGGTAAAGTATCGTCACCCAATACCTAGGCTAAATGATATACTTGATGAGTTGCATGGTGCTTGCATTTTTAGTAAGATTGATCTTAAGAGTGGGTATCATCAAATACGCATGCGGGAGGGTGATGAATGGAAAACGGCGTTTAAGACTAAGTATGGATTGTATGAATGGTTAGTTATGCTGTTTGGACTCACTAATGCACCGAGCACTTTTATGCGTTTAATGAACCATGTTTTGCATGCTTTTATTGGGAAATTTGTTGTAGTTTATTTTGATGACATCTTAATCTATAGCAAAAACCTAAATGAGCATTTAGAACATTTAAATTGTGTGCTTGTTGTGTTGCAAAAGGAACAACTATATGCTAATTTCAAAAAGTGCACATTTTGCATGGATAGAGTTGTTTTCCTAGGATTTGTGGTCAGTGCTAATGGGGTGGAAGTCGATGAAGAAAAGATAAAAGCAATTAAAGAATGGCCAACACCTAAGACTATAACTAAAGTGAGTTTTCATGGATTGGCTACTTTTTATAGGCGATTTGTAAAAGATTTTAGCACCATCACCACACCGTTGACTGAAATAGTAAAGAAGAGTGCAGGTTTTCATTGGGGAAAATTTCAAGAAATTGCATTTAACACAATTAAGGATAAGCTATGTAAAGCACCTGTTTTGGCATTACCAAATTTTGATAAAACTTTCGAGGTTGAGTGTGATGCATCAGGAATAGGTATAGGAGCAGTGTTAATGCAGGAAAGGAGACCTATTGCTTACTTTAGCGAAAAGTTGAGTGGAGCATTATTGAATTATCCGACATATGACAAGGAGTTGTATTCACTTGTTCGAGCATTGGAGACTTGGCAGCACTACTTATGGCCAAAGGAATTCGTGATACACACCGATCATGAATTTTTAAAGCATTTGCGAGGTCAAGGTAAGTTGAACAAAAGACATGCGAGATGGGTGGAGTTTATCGAGACATTTCCCTACGTCATCAAGTACAAACAGGTAACGAAAATATAGTTCCTGATGCGTTGTCTCGAAGGTACATGCTTTTAAATTCATTAAGTACTAAATTACTTGGTTTCGAACATATTAAGGGCATGTATGAATCTGATTGTGATTTTTCTAGTATTTATGCTTCATGTGATAAAGGTGCATTTGATAAATTCTATAGGCATGAAGGATATTTGTTTAGGAAAGATAAGTTGTGCATTTCTAATTGTTCTTTGCGTGAATTATTGGTAAGGGAAGCACATGGGGGTGGTTTAATGGGACACTTCGGGGTTCAAAAGACTTTAGACATGTCAGGAGAACATTTTTATTGGCCTAAAATACGACATGACGTAGAAAAAATATGTGAAAAGTGCATAACTTGTAAAAAGGCTAAGTCTAAGGATCAACCCCATGGTTTGTACACTCCTTTGCCTGTACCTTGTGAACCTTGGGTAGACATTTCTATGGACTTTGTGTTAGGTTTGCCTAGGACAAAAAGGGGTCGGAATTCAATATTTGCAGTGGTTGATAGGTTTAGTAAGATGGCGCACTTCATACCATGTCATAAAACTGACGATGCTACTAATATTGCAGACTTATTCTTTAGGGAAATAGTACGTTTACATGGAGTACCTAAGAGTATAGTGTCTGATAGGGACGTGAAGTTTTTGAGTCATTTTTGGCGTATTCTGTGGAGTAAGTTAGGAAATAAGTTATTATTTTCTACAATTTGTCACCCACAAACAGATTGACAAACTGAGGTAGTTAATCGAACTATGACTCAACTACTTAGGACAGTGATCAATAAAAATCTGAAATCATGGGAAGAGTGTTTACCGTTTATAGAGTTTGCATATAATCGAGCTACACATTCTACTACTTCGTTTTCTCCTTTTGAAATTGTTTATGGTTTTAATCCACTAACACCTATGGATTTAATGCCTTTGCCTGTGCATGAATGAGGTAGCTTGGATGGAAAACAAAAAGTCGAGATGGTGAAAACACTCCAAGAAAAGGTCAGGATGCAGATCGAAGAGAAAAGAAAGCTGATTGCATCAAAAGTAAATAAAGGAAAAAGATGCGTTACATTTGAGCCTGGAGATTGGGTCTGGGTGCATTTCAGAAAAGAGCGTTTTTCAGAACAGAGGAAGTCAAAATTGTAACCACGAGGTGATGGACCGTTTCAAGTCATCGAGAGGATCAATGACAATGCATACAAAGTGGATTTACCTGGTGAGTACAATGTTTCGGCTACTTTTAATGTATCTGATCTTTCTCTGTTTGATGTAGTTTCAGATTTGAGGACGAATCCTTTTGAAGAGGGAGGGGATGATATGATCCAGGAGTCGAGCCCGACAAAGGCAAGTGCGAGACGAGACTCGTTGATAGTCGATGGCTGACCAATGACCCGATCAAGGGCAAAGCAAGTAAAACAAATGATGGGATTGCTCATTCAAGAAACTATTGATGGAACCATGTTCTGGACTCAAAATGGGACAAGTTTCATGTTTGGGTCGAAGGCCGAAACAAAATGGATCAATGCGTTACAAGCAGCCGAAGACGACACTGGGCTGTGCAACCATGCGGCCGCACAGCATGATACCGAAAATCAAATGGCCAAAATTCTATTACCATGCGGCCGCACGCGTTTTAACCATGCGACCGCATGGTTCATTTCTGGGGCGATTTTCCTTTTTTCCGCGTTTTTCTTTATTTTACTAGAATTTCATTCTTAATCAAATTCCTACCATATTGGACGAATATTTTAGAAATTTTGTTAGATTATTAGAATTATATTTCCTCTTTGACTCCTATTCGAGGAATAGTATAAATAGGAGAATATTTTTTCATTGTAAAAACCTTTTGAACTTTGACTATTGCTTAATATTATAGAGAGAGAATTATTCTTTCAATTTAATTGTTTTTCTTGAACAATCTTGGAACTTATCAAGATTCAACTTCTTGTGGCGTTCTATCATCGGATTGTGGGTTCTTTCAATCGTAATCAAGGGGTTTTAGGTTCTTCGCTAATCTAGGGCTTCTTGGGGTTCAAGATCCAAAACTGGGTTAGTATTGACGTTCTTGGGTTCCGCATCAATCTCATTGTGGGTTTCGTAGTTTCAATTGCTACGGGGTTCGCATCAGTTAGGGTATGATTTTTGGACCGAAAAGATAATTAAAAATTCGGGTTTTAACGTTTTGGGATTTGGCGCCATGGAGCCCAAGCATGGCGCCATGGCGCCGCAATTGTTATGGTAATTGGCGCCGTAGCGCCAGAGTTCCTGCTCATTTCTGCCTGTGTTGGCGCCCTTTTTTCTGCGCCGTGGCGGCAATGCCATGCTTTGCTTCTTTGTGTTGGCGCCCTTTTTTCTGCGCCGTGGCGGCAATGCCATGCTTTGCTTCTTTTCACTTTGTTTTCCAAGCCTATTTTCCACTCCAATCTTATTCAATACTTGCTTATTCTTGCTCCATTTCATTGATCATCATTTTTGCTCATCACCGGCTCCCAATAGTGGTATTTTCTCGAGAGTTGTCCAAACTGCAAAACAACACGAACACACATCAAAACGTTCAAAAATGCTCAAGAACACATCAAAAAACGTGATTTAGAAGCTTTAGTTTAATGAGTGAATTACACTCATCACCAATCTTTCTGCACCTGTAGCATCTAATGGGTTTATTGCTTTGCAAAATGTCACTTATTTTCTAAACACTTATGAAACATAGGAGTTGTTTAGGGTCAAAATGAATCAAGTCATGAGAACCATAAACAATTTACAGAAAACATATGTATAAGTATTGTTATCTTGCTTTATCCCAATGGATGAATAGTTCAAGACATCACATTCATCAATTAGCCAAGTAAATTTGATAGTATTTACTATGGAAGGTTCAAAGTCGAAAGATACCCGATGCAGTGTTTTTCTATTCTCTCTCTCTCTCTCTCTCTCTCTCTCTCTTTCTCTCTCTCTCTCTACGATGCATTATATTTTTGTATTGCATGAACATATTGAATTTTCATTCATGTGGGGGATCGTTGGAATTTGGTTTAAAGATTGTAAAATTTGGTTCAGTATAAACTTGAAAAGTGAATTTGTGTCAATTTCGACTAAATATTCGGACTTTATCCAATATAGAAACAAATAGAC
>NW_019266706.1:4605-6852 GCF_002742605.1 Olea europaea var. sylvestris
TCTTAAGAAAAAGTGTAAATCACTTGCCTAGGATCTCTTTTCCTTACTTTCTTTTCATTCTCCTTCTTTCTCTGCATTTCTAATTTACGTACAGTTTAATTATGCTCTTGCAAAATTAAACTTACCCATTATTTTGTTTATTGGCAAATAATCGTTTTCCTACACATCTCACCAACAATTTTTTGGGTAGAGGACAGAGGGTGGAGGATGGGTGTTTCTTGCTTTTAGCATCGGTTTCCACCAGATAATGTGTTTCTTCAACATCCGCGACATAGATTATGAGATTCTTTCCTTTTCCTTTTGCAATAAAGGGGCTTATTTTGCAAGACTACTGGATTTTTATTCACAGAAATAAGTCAGCTTAATCATCAAGCCGACATTATTTTACTGAATTGACTGTTGACTGCAAATTTTACTTGTTACATTGAAAGTTTAAAGCAGCCATCTATTATAATATATTTATACATTGTTCAAGAAAAAAAATACAAATAAAAAGTATAAGTGTTATGCTCTAGGTTCAATCAACCATGGACATAAATGCTTTAAATATATATAATTAATACAATTTAATGACAGATCTATCATTCAATAAATAGATAACTAAATTAAATAATAGAGTCCATAGATTCAAATCTTAAATCGTCTGTAGTTGTAAGTAATAACGAGATACGGATATCGTTATTATGGATAGACCATCACGTGTAGCATTTCTTACTTGTGAAGTAAGTAGCCGATCTCACAAGTTAAAGTACGGTGATACTTAAATGAACACGTGGATGTTTTGCTATAGAAAAAAATTAGAAACCCGCCTAGAGATTCCACATGGATAACTATCTGAATGTCAGTGGTTAATCTCTAACGTTTGGTAGTGAGATTGGTCATTTGACTTGAGTTCGTCATAGTATCTTATATAAGGACAGTTATGCTTTGACAATGTTGG
This sequence comes from Olea europaea var. sylvestris, assembly GCF_002742605.1. Classification (NCBI taxonomy): domain Eukaryota; kingdom Viridiplantae; phylum Streptophyta; class Magnoliopsida; order Lamiales; family Oleaceae; genus Olea; species Olea europaea. The sequence goes on from NW_019266706.1 coordinate 5,546, forward strand.
ATGTTGCTCTGCCAAGGGCCGCTAATACAGCATAGTTCGGGTATGTCAAGAATCGTATAAAGGTTGTGAATGACCAATAGATGATTCATCACTCTTAAATAGTAAGAGATTATGATCTATGTTTCATTCCATTAAGTCAATAACGAAATCCTTGACCAATGTGTACTCATAAGTCAAAAAGGAGTTTTCGACTTATATTGACTTAATAATGTAGTGAAAGATATGATCGATAATTGGGATTGACACACTTCCATATTTCGTAATTGATCGGATCATATTGATGAAGGGATTATAGTTTCACGGTAAACGAATGAGTTTGGTTTTGTCATACCATGTGATATTTTCCGTCACATGTACTGCCCTGATACATTGCTAGATGTCAATTTGATACAGTGAGTGTGAATTTTTGATAAATTAAAAGGCCGTTTTAATTTATCAATTTTGATTAGATCAAAAAATATTTCACGTAGTTAGGCATCGTGATCGGGAACCTGATGGGTCGCACAAAAGAGAATTGAAAGATTGCAATTTGTCAATTAATTAATTTAACAATTAATTAATTTGGTTGGTTATTCATGGGCTCGAATAAATTAATTGAACTAGTTAATTCATGGACCGATTTAATTAAATGGATTAATTAAATATTGAACTGAGTCAGGCCTAGCCCATTTGAGCTTATATAAACAACTGATTAGGATTTACAATTTAAGAGAGAATGGATTATTCTTGTTAGCACAAGAAGAAAATCCTAATCCTGCAATCTTGTTCTCTGTATGGACCACCGTTTGAGACTGGACAATTGAACAGCTATGGGTGACAGATCGAAGTTGCTGGAACTAAAAGAATGGCAAAAGGTTTGCAAGGTACATCTTTTATCACAATTTCTATATAAACACAAAGGGATCCTTGGTGGGAATCGAAATTTGTTTTAATTTTCGCTGTGCACGTTTAACTAGATTTGTGTTTTTAAGAGATTGTTTTGAATTTTTAGGAATAATCAAAAATTGATTTTGTTCTTATAATTGTTTCTAGCAATTAGAGATTTATTTTTTTATGTACAAAATTTGTTTTGAATAAAAAAATAATCTTGGATTGGAATATGATATTAAAAAAAAGTAAAAATAAAATAAAAAAGACTTGACGGCCGACGGCGTCACCCATCGGCGCCTTGCAGCGACGACGCTGCTGGTTATTGCAGTAGCGCACTGCTGCTGCTGCAACGGTGACGACTTCCCATCGGGAAGATTATCGCAGCCACCTGAAATCAAGGAATAAGTAAAAATAAAATAAATAAATAAATAAATAAA
>NW_019266707.1:0-6851 GCF_002742605.1 Olea europaea var. sylvestris
ACTTGCATATTTGGAACGCTTGGATTGTCGGCGTATGAAGAATTGAGCGAAACCTTTGCACCCGGTGTCCGTTTTGGGCCCGTCAGTCCCGTTTGGAAATGTAGCGACCGTTTTGGATTGAACTCACCACTTTGTCGTGACGTATGAGGGATTTCGGTCATTTTTTGAAAGTGTGAGCACTTGCATATTTGGAACGCTTGGATTGTCGACGTACGAAGAATTAAGCGCAACTTTTGCACCCGGTGTCCGTTTTGGGACCATAAGTCCTTTTTGGAAATGTAGCGATAGTTTTGGGTTGAACTCGCAACTTCTTCGTGACGTATGAGGGATTTTGGTCATTTTTCGAAAGAATGAGCACTTGCATATTTGGAACGCTTGGATTGTCGGCGTACGAAGAATTGAACGAAACCTTTGCACCCGGTGTCCGTTTTGGGCCCGTAAGTCCTTTTAGGAAATGTAGCGACCGTTTTGGATTGAACTCACCACTTCGTCGTGACGTATGAGGGATTTCGGTCATTTTTCGAAAGAGTGAGGACTTGCATATTTGGAACGCTTGGATTGTCAGCGAACAAAGAATTGTGCGTAACTTTTGCACCCGGTGTCCGTTTTGGGCCCATAAGTCCTTTTTGGAAATGTAGCGATCGTTTAGGATTTGACTCACAACTTCTTCGGGACGTATGAGGGATTTCGGTCATTTTTCGAATGAATGAGCACTTGCATATTTGGAACGCCTGGATTGTCGACGTACGAAGAATTGAGCGAAACCTTTGCGCCCGGTGTCCGTTTTGGGCCCGTAAGTTCTTTTTGGAAATATAGCGACCGTTTTGGATTGAACTCACCACTTCCTCGTGACGTATCAGGGATTTCGGCCATTTTTCGAAAGTGCGAGCACTTGCATATTTGGAACGCTTGGATTGTCGACGTACAAAGAATTGAGCGTAACTTTTGCTCCCGATGTCCGTTTTGGGCCCGTAAGTCCTTTTTGGAAATGTAGCGACCGTTTACGATTTAACTCACAACTTCTTCGTGACGTATGAGGGATTACGGCCATTTTTCGAAATAAGGAGCACTTGCATATTTGGAACGCTTGGATTGTCGGCGTACGAAGAATTGAGAGAAACCTTTGCACCCGGTGTCCGTTTTGGGCCCGTAAGTCCTTTTTGGAAATGTAGCGACCGTTTAGGATTTAACTCACAACTTCTTCATGACGTATGAGGGATTTCGGTCATTTTCTGAAAGAATGAGCACTTGCATATTTGGAACGCTTGGATTGTCGGTGTACGAAGAATTGAGCGAAACCTTTGCACCCGGTGTCCGTTTTGGGCCCGTAAGTCCTTTTTGGAAATGTAGCGACAGTTTTGGGTTGAACTCACTTCTTCTCCGTGACGTATGAGGGATTTTGGTCATTTTTCGAAAGAATGAGCACTTGCATATTTGGAATGCTTGGATTGTCGACGTACGAAGAATTGAGCGAAACCTTTGCACCCGGTGTTCGTTTTGGGCCCGTCAGTCCAGTTTAGAAATGTAGCGACCGTTTTGGATTAAACTCACCACTTTGTCGTGAAGTATGAGGGATTTCGGTCATTTTTCGAAAGTGTGAGCACTTGCATATTTGGAACGCTTGGATTGTCGGCGTACCAAGAATTGAGCGTATCTTTTGCACCCGTTGTCCGTTTTGGGCCCATAAGTACTTTTTGGAAATGTAGCGACCGTTTTGGATTTCACTCACAACTTCGTCATGACGTATGAGGGATTTCGGCCATTTTTCGAAAGAATGAGCAATTGCATATTTGTAACGCTTGGATTTTCGGTGTACGCAGAATTGAGCGTAACTTTTGCACACGGTGTCCGTTTTGGGACCATAAATACTTTTTGAAAATGTAGTGACCGTTTTGGATTGAACTCACAACCTTGTCGTGACGTATGAGGGATTTTGGCCATTTTTTGAAAGAGTGAGCACTTGCATATTTGGAACGCTTGGATTGTTGACGTACGAAGAATTGAGCTCCACTTTTGCACCCGATGTCCGTTTTGGGACCATAAGTACTTTTTGGAAATGTAGCGACCGATTTGGGTTGAACTCACAACTTCATCGTGACGTATGAGGGATTTTGGCCATTTTTCGAAAGAGTGAGCACTTGCATATTTGGAACGCTTGGATTGTCGACGTACGAAGAATTGAGCGCAACTTTTGCACCCGGTGTCCATTTTGGGACCAGAAGTACTTTTTGGAAATGTAGCGATCGTTTTATGTTGAACTCACAACTTCGTCGTGACGTACGAGGGATTTTGGCCATTTTTTGAAAGAGTGAGCACTTGCATATTTGGAACGTTTGGATTGCCGGCGTACGAAGAATTGAGCGCAACTGTTGCACACGGTGTCCTTTTAGGGTCATAAGTACTTTTTGGAAATGTAGCGACCGTTTTGGTTTGAACTCACAACTTCGTCGTGACGTACGAGGGATTTCGGCCATTTTTCGAAAGAATGAGCACTTGCATATTTGAAAAGCTTGGATTGTCAACGTACGAAGAATTTAGCGCAACTTTTGCACCCGGTGTCCGTTTTGGGACCATAAGTACTTTTTGGAAATGTAGCGACAATTTTGGGTTAAACTCACCACTTCGTCATGACGTACGAGGGATTTTGGCCATTTTTCGAAAGAATGAGCACTTGCATATTTGGAACGTTTGGATTGCCGGCGTACGAAGAATTGAGCGCAACTTTTGCACCCGGTATCCGTTTTGGGACCATAAGTAGTTTTTGGAAATGTAGCGACCGTTTTAGAATGAACTCACCACTTCATCGTGACGTATGAGGGATTTCGGCCGTTTTTCGAAAGAGTGAGCACTTGCATATTTGAAAAGCTTGGATTGCCGGCGTACGAAGAATTGAGCGCAACTTTGGCACCCGGTGTCCGTTTTGGGACCATAAATACTTTTTGGAAATGTAGCGACCGTTTTGGATTGAACCCACAACTTCGTCGTGACGTACGAGGGATTTCGGCCATTTTTCAAAGTAATGAGCACTTGCAAATTTGGAACGGTTGGATTGTCGACATACGAAGAATTGAGCGCAACTTTTGTACCCGGTGTCCGTTTTGGGACCATATGTACTTTTTGGAAATGTAGCGACAGTTTTGGGTTGAACTCACAACTTCGTCGTGACGTACGAGGGATTTCGGCCATTTTTCGAAAGAATGAGCACTTGCATATTTGGAATGCTTGGATTGTCGACGTACGAAGAATTGAGCGCAACTTTTGCACCCGGTGTCCATTTTGGGACCATAAGTACTTTTTGGAAATGTAGCGACCGTTTTAGACTGAACTCACCACTTCCTCGTGACGTATCAGGGATTTCGGTCATTTTTCGAAAGTGTGAGCACTTGCATATTTGGAACGCTTGGATTGTCGGCGTACGAAGAATTGAACGAAACCTTTGCACCCGGTGTCCGTTTTGTGCCCGTAAGTCCTTTTTGGAAATGTAGCGACCGTTTTGGATTGAGCTCACAACTTCGTCGTGACGAATGAGGGATTTCGGCCGTTTTTCGAAAGAGTGAGCACTTGCATATTTGGAACGCTTGGATTGCCGGCGTACGAAGAATTGAGCGTAACTTTTGCACACGGTGTCCGTTTTGGGCCCATAAGAACTTTTTGGAAATGTAGCGACCGTTATGGATTGAACTCCCAACTTCGTCATGATGTATGAGGGATTTTGGCCATTTTTCGAAAGAATGAGCACTTGCATATTTGGAACTCTTGGATTGTCGACGTACGAAGAATTGAGCGCAACTTTTGCACCCGGTGTCCTTTTAGGGACCATAAGTACTTTTTGGAAATGTAGCGACCGTTATGGATTGAACTCCCAACTTCGTCATGATGTATGAGGGATTTTGGCCATTTTTCGAAAGAGTGAGCACTTGCATATTTGGAACGCTTGGATTGCCGGCGTACGAAGAATTGAGCGCAACTTTTGCACCCGGTGTCCGTTTTAGGCCCGTAAGTCCTTTTTGGAAATGTAGCGACTGTTTAGGATTTGACTCACAACTTCTTCGTGACGTATGACGGATTTTGGTCATTTTTCGAAAGAATGAGCACTTGCATATTTCGAACGCTTGGATTGCCGGCGTACGAAGAATTGAGCGCAACTTTTGCACCCGGTGTCCGTTTTAGGCCCGTAAGTCCTTTTTGGAAATGTAGCGACTGTTTAGGATTTGACTCACAACTTCTTCGTGACGTATGACGGATTTTGGTCATTTTTCGAAAGAATGAGCACTTGCATATTTCGAACGCTTGGATTGCCGGCGTACGAAGAATTGAGCGCAACTTTTGCACCCGGTGTCCGTTTTAGGCCCGTAAGTCCTTTTTGGAAATGTAGCGACTGTTTAGGATTTGACTCACAACTTCTTCGTGACGTATGACGGATTTTGGTCATTTTTCGAAAGTGTGAGCACTTGCTTATTTGGAACGCTTGGATTGTCAGCGAACAAAGAATTGAGTGTAACTTTTACACCCGGTGTCCGTTTTGGGCCCGTAAGTCCTTTTTGGAAATGTAGCGACTGTTTAGGATTTGACTCACAACTTCTTCGTGACGTGTGAGGGATTTCGGTCATTTTTCGAAAGAATGAGCACTTGCATATTTGGAACGCTTGGATTGTCGGCGTACGAAGAATTGAGCGAAACCTTTGCACCCGGTGTCCGTTTTGGGCCCGTAAGTCCTTTTTGGAAATGTAGCGACCGTTTTGGATTGAGCTCACAACTTCGTCGTGACGTATGAGGGATTTCGGCCGTTTTTCGAAAGAGTGAGCACTTGCATATTTGGAACGCTTGGATTGCCGGCGTACGAAGAATTGAGCGTAACTTTTGCACACAGTGTTCGTTTAGGGACCATAAGTACTTTTTGGAAATGTAGCGACCGATTTGGATTGAACTCACAACTTCGTCATGACGTACGAGGGATTTCGGCCATTTTTTGAAAGAATGAGCACTTGCATATTTGGAACGCTTGGATTGTCGACGTACGAAGAATTGAGCGCAACTTTTGCACCCGGTGTCCTTTGAGGGACCATAAGTACTTTTTGGAAAGTAGCGACCGTTATGGATTGAACTCCCAACTTCGTCGTGATGTATGAGGGATTTTGGCCATTTTTCGAAAGAGTGAGCACTTGCATATTTGGAACGCTTGGATTGCCGGCGTACGAAGAATTGAGCGTAACTTTTGCACACGTTGTCCGTTTTGGGACCATAAGTACTTTTTGGAAATGTAGCGACCGTTTTGGATTGAACTCACCATTTCCTCGTGACGTATCACGGATTTCGGTCATTTTTCGAAAGTGTGAGCACCTGCATATTTGGAACGCTTGGATTGTCGGCGTACAAAGAATTGAGCATAACTTTTGCACCCGGTGTCCGTTTTAGGCCCGTAAGTCCTTTTTGAAAATGTAGCGACCGTTTAGGATTTAACTCTCAACTTCTTCGTGACGTATGAGGGATTTCAGCCATTTTTTGAAAGAATGAGCACTTGCATATTTGGAACGCTTTGATCGTTGGCGTACGAAGAATTGAGCGAAACCTTTGCACCAGGTGTCCGTTTTGGGCCTGTAAGTCCGTTTTGGAAATGTAGCGACCGTTTTGGATTGAACTCACCACTTCTTCGTGACGTATGACGGATTTTGGTCATTTTTCGAAAGTGTGAGCACTTGCTTATTTGGAACGCTTGGATTGTCGGCGAACAAAGAATTGAGCGTAACTTTTGCACTCGGTGTCCGTTTTGGGCCCGTAAGTCCTTTTTGGAAATGTAGCGACTGTTTAGGATTTGACTCACAACTTCTTCGTGACGTGTGAGGGATTTCGGTCATTTTTCGAAAGAATGAGCACTTGCATATTTGGAACGCTTGGATTGTCGGCGTACGAAGAATTGAGCGAAACCTTTGCACCCGGTGTCCGTTTTGGGCCCGTATGTCCTTTTTGGAAATGTAGCGACCGTTTTGGATTGAACTCACCACTTTGTCGTGACGTATGAGGGATTTCGCTCATTTTTCGAAAGTGTGAGCACTTGCATATTTGGAACGCTTAGATTGTCGGCGTACCAAGAATTGAGCGTAACTTTTGCACCCGTTGTCCGTTTTGGACCCATAAGTACTTTTTGGAAATGTGGCGACCGTTTTGGATTTCACTCACAACTTCATCATGACGTATGAGGGATTTCGGCCATTTTTCGAAAGAATGAGCACATGCATATTTGGAACGCTTGGATTGTTGGTGTACAAAGAATTGAGCGTAACTTTTGCACACGGTGTCCGTTTTGGGACCATAAATACTTTTTGGAAATGTAGCGACCATTTTGGATTGAACTCACAACCTTGTCGTGACGTATGAGGGATTTCGGCCATTTTTTGAAAGAATGAGCACTTGCATATTTGGAACGCTTGGATTGTCGACGTACGAAGAATTGAGCGCAACTTTTGCACCCGGTGTCCGTTTTGGGACCATAAATACTTTTTGGAAATGTAGCGACCGATTTGGGTTGAACTCACAACTTCATCGTGACGTATGAGGGATATTTGCCATTTTTCGAAAGAGTGAGCACTTGCATATTTGGAACGCTTGGATTGTCGACGTACGAAGAATTGAGCGCAACTTTTGCACCCGGTGTCCATTTTGGGACCAGAAGTACTTTTTGGAATTGTAGCGACCGTTTTGGGTTGAACTCACAACTTCGTCATGACGTATGAGGGATTTTGGCCATTTTTCGAAAGAGTGACCGCTTGTATATTTGGAACGTTTTGATTGCCGGCGTACGAAGAATTGAGCGCAACTTTTGTACACGGTGTCCTTTTAGGGCCATAAGTACT
>NW_019266708.1:0-6849 GCF_002742605.1 Olea europaea var. sylvestris
TCCCGATCAACCTGTCAAATTTGAGCCCACTCCGACTCCATCGCGAAAAATGGCGAAATTTCCCCTGGATCGATTTTTTTTCCAATCAACCTGTCAAATTTAAGCCCATTCCGACTCGGTTGTGAAAAATGACGAAATTGCCCTCGGCACGATTTTTGTGTCCGATCAACCTGTCAAATTTGAGCCCATTCCGACACCGTCGCGAAAAATAACGAAATTGTCCTCGACGAGATTTTTGTTCTCGGTCAACCTGTCAAATTTGAGCCCATTCCGACTCCGTCGTGAAAAATGTTGAAATTGCACCCGGCGCGATTTTTGTTTACAATCAACCTGTCAAATTTGAGCCCAATCCGACACCGTTGCGAAAAATGACGAAATTGCCCCTGGCGCGATTTTTGGTTCCGTTCAACCTGTCAAATTTGAGCCCATTCCGACTCCGTCGCCAAAAATGACGAAATTGCCCCGGCTCGATTTTTATTTCCGATCAACCTGTCAAATTTTAGCCCATTCCAACACCGCCGCGAAAAATGACGAAATTGACCCCGGATAAGTTTTTGTTTCCGATCAACCTGTCAAATTTGAGCCCATTCCGACACCATCGCGAAAAATGACGAATTTGCCCCCTGCGCGATTTTTGTTCCCCATCCACCTGTCAAATTTGAGCCCATTTCGACTCCGTAGCAAAAAATGATGAAATTTTCCCTGTATCGATTTTTGTTTCTGATCAACCAGTCAAATTTGAGCCCATTCCGACTAGGTGGCGAAAAATGACGAAATTGCCCCCGGCGCGATTTTTGTGTCCGATCAACCTGTCAAATTTGAGCCCATTCCGACACCGTCGAAAAAAATGACGAAATTGCCCCCGACGAGATTTTTGTTCACGGTCAACCTGTCAAATTTTAGCACATTCCGACTTTGTCGCGAAAAATGGCGAAATTGCCCCCTGTGCGATTTTTATTTCCGATCAACCTGTCAAATTTGAGCCCATTCCGACACCTTCGTGAAAATGACGAAATTGCCCCTGGCGTGGTTTTTGTGTCCGATCAACCTGTCAAATTTGAGCCCATTCTGACTCCGTCGCGAAAAATGAAGAAATTGCTCCCGGCGCGATTTTTGTTTACGATCAATCTGTCAAATTTGAGCCCAATCCGACCCCGTCGAGAAAAATGACGAAATTGCGCCCGGATAAATTTTTGTTTCCGATCAACGTTTCAAATTTGAGCCCATTCCGACTCCGTCGCGAAAAATGACGAAATTCTCCCCGGCGAGATTTTTGTTCCCGATCAACCTGTCAAATTTGAGCCCATTCCGACTCCGTCGCGAAAAATGACGAAATTCACCCCGGCGAGATTTTTGTTCCCGGTCAACCTGTCAAATTTGAGCCCATTCCGACTCCGTAGCAAAAAATGAGGAAATTCCCCCTAGATCGATTTTTGTTTCCGATCAACCTGTCAAATTTGAGCCCATTCCGACACCGTCGCGAAAAATGACGAAATTGCCCCCGGCGAGATTTTTGTTCCAGGTCAACCTGTCAAATTTGAGCCCATTCCGACTCCATCGCGAATAAGGACGAAATCCCCCCGGATCAATTTTTGTTTCCGATCAACCTGTCAAATTTGAGCCCATTCCGACACCTTCGTAAAAATGACGAAATTGCCCCTGGCGTGATTTTTGTTTCCGATAAACCTGTCAAATTTGAGCCCATTCCGACTCTGTCGCGAAAAATGATGAAATTGTTCCCGGCGCGATTTTTGTTTACGATCAACCTGTCAAATTTGAGACCAATCCGACATTGTCACAAAAAATGACGAAATTGACCCAGGGGCGGCTTTTGTTTCCGATCAACCAGTCAAATTTGAGCCCATTCTGACACGTCGCGAAAAATGACGAAATTGCCCCTGGCGCGATTTTTGATCCCCATCAACCTGTCAAATTTGAGCCCATTCCGACTCCGTCGCGAAAAATGACGAAATTGCCCCGGCGCGATTTTTATTTCCGATCAACTTATCAAATTTTAGCCCATTCCAACACCGTCTCGAAAAATTACGAAATTGCCCCCGGATAAATTTTTGTTTCCAACCAACCTGTCAAATTTGAGCCCATTCCGACACCGTCGCGAAAAATGACGAAATTGCCCCTTGCGCGATTTTTGATCCCGATCAACCTGTCAAATTCGAGCCCATTCCGACTCCGTAGCTAAAAATGACGAAATTCACCCTGGATCGATTTTTTTTCTGATCAACCTGTCAAATTTTAGCCCATTCCGACTCGGTCGCAAGAAATGACGAAATTGCCACAGGCGTGATTTTTGTGTCCGATCAACCTGTCAAATTTGAGCCCATTCCGACACCGTCGCGAAAAATGACGAAATTGCTCCCGACGAGATTTTTGTTCACGGTCAACTTTCCAAATTTGAGCCCATTCCGACTCCGTCGCGAAAAATGACGAAATTGCCCCTGCGCGATTTTTGTTTTCGATCAACCTGTCAAATTTTTGCCCATTCCGACACCTTCGTGAAAATGACAAAATTGCCCCTGGCGTGGTTTTTGTGTCCGATCAACCTGTCAAATTTGAGCCCATTCCAACTCCGTCGCGAAAAATGACGAAATTGCTCCGGCGCGATTTTTGTTTACGATCAATCTGTCAAATTTGAGCCAAAACCGACCCCGTCGCGAAAAATTTTGAAATTGCGCCCGGATAAACTTTCGATTCCGATCAACCTTTCAAATTTGAGCCCATCCCGACACCGTCGCAAAAAATGACGAAATTGCCCCTGGCGCGATTTTTGTTCCCGATCGACCTGTCAAATTTGAGCCCTTTCCGACTCCGTCGCGAAGAATGACGAAATTTCCCTCGGCGAGATTTTTTTTCCCGATCAACCTGTCAAATTTGAGCCCATTTCAACTCCGTCGTGAAAAATGACGAAATTGCCCCTGCACGATTTTTTTATTCCGATCAACCTGTCAATTTTGAGCCCATTCCGACACCTTCGTAAAAATGACGAAATTGCCCCTGACGTGATTTTTGTTTCCGATCAACCTGTCAAATTTGAGCCCCTTCCGACTCCGTCGCGAAAAATTACGAAATTGCTTCCGGTGCGATTTTTGTTTACGATCAACCTGTCAAATTTGAGCCCAATCCGACCCCGTCGCGAAAAATGACGAAATTGCGCACGGATAAATTTTTGCTCCGATCAACAAGTCAAATTTGAGCCCATTTCGACACCGTCGCGAAAAATGACGAAATTGCCCTTGGCGCAATTTTTGTTCCTGATCAACCTGTAAATTTGAGCCCATTCCGACTGCTTCGCGAAAAATGACGAAATTCCCCCCGGCGAGATTTTTGTTCCCGGTCAACATGTCAAATTTGAGCCGATTCCGACTCCGTCGCGAAAAATGACGAAATTTCCCCTGCGCGATTTTTGTTTCCGGTCAACCTGTCAAATTTACGCCCATTTCGGCACCTTCGTAAAAATGACGAAATTGCCCCTAGCGTGATTTTTGTTTCCGATCAACATGTCAAATTTGAGCCCATTCCGCCTCCGTCGCGAAAAATGACGAAATTTCTCCCGGCGCGATTTTCGTTTACGATCAACCTGTCAAATTTGAGCCCAATCCAACACCGTCGCGAAAAATGAAGTAATTGCCCCGGGCGCAGTTTTTGTTTCCGATCAACCTGTCAAATTTGAGCCCATTCTGAGACTGTCGCGGAAAATAACGAAATTGCCCCTGTTGCGATTTTTGATCCCGATCAACCTGTTAAATTTGAGACCATTCCGACTCCGTCGTGAAAAATAGCGAAATTGCCCCTGGCGCGATTTTTGATCCCGATCAACCTGTCAAATTTTAGCCCATTCCGACTCCGTCGCGAAAAATGACGAAATTGCCCCCGCGCGATTTTTATTTCCGATCAACTTGTCAAATTTTAGCCCATTCCAACATCGTCGCGAAAAATGACGAAATTGCCCCCAGATAAATTTTTGTTTTCGATCAACCAGTCAAATTTGAGCCCATTCCAACACCGTCGTGAAAAATGATGAAATTGCACCTTGCTCGATTTTTGTTCACGATCCACCTGTCAAATTTGAGCCCATTCCGACTCCGTAGAGAAAAATGAGGAAATTTCCCCTGGATCGATTTTTGTTTCCAATCAACCTGTCAAATTTGAGCCCATTCTGACACCGTCGCGAAAAATGACGAAATTGCCCCCGGCGAGATTTTTGTTCCAGGTCAACCTGTCAAATTTGAACCCATTCCGACTCCGTCGCGAAAAATGACGAAATCTCCCCGGATAGATTTTTGTTTTCGATCAACCTGTCAAATTTGAGCCCATTCCGACACCTTCGTAAAAATGACGAAATTGCCCCTGGCCTGATTTTTGTTTCCGATCAACCAGTCAAATTTGAGACCATTCCGACTCCTTCGCGAAAAATGATGAAATTGCTCCCGGCGCGATTATTGTTTCCGATCAACCTGTCAAATTTGAGCCCATTCCGACACCGTCGCGAAAAATGACGAAATTGCCCCTTGCGCGATTTTTGTTCCCGATCAACCTGTCAAATTTGAGCCCATTCCGACACCGTCGCGAAAAATGACGAAATTGCCCCTTGCGCGATTTTTGTTCCCGATCAACCTGTCAAATTTGAGCCCACTCCGACTCCATCGCGAAAAATGACGAAATTTCCCCTGGATCGATTTTTGTTTCCGATCAACCAGTCAAATTTAAGCCCATTCCGACTCGGTTGCGAAAAATGACGAAATTGCCCACGGCGCGATTTTTGTGTCCGATCAACCTATCAAATTTGAGGCCATTCCGACACCGTCGCGAAAAATGTTGAAATTGCTCCCGCCGCGATTTTTGTTTACGATCAACCTGTCAAATTTGAGCCCAATCCAACACCGTCGTGAAAAATGACGAAATTGCCCCAGGCGCGTTTTTGGTTCCGATCAACCTGTCAAATTTGAGCCCATTCCGACTCCATCGTGAAAAATGACGAAATTGCCCCCGGCGCGATTTTTGATCCCAATCAACCTGTCAAATTTGAGCCCATTCCGACTCCGTCGCGAAAAATGACGAAATTGGCCAAGAGCGATTTTTATTTTCGATCAATCTGTCAAATTTTAGCCCATTCCAACGCCGCCGCGAAAAATGACAAAATTGACCCCGGATAAGTTTTTGTTTCCGATCAACCTGTCAAATTTGAGCCCATTCCGACACCGTCGCGAAAAATGACGAATTTGCCCCTTGCGCGATTTTTGTTCCCGATCCACCTGTCAAATTTGAGCCCATTTTGACTCCGTAGCGAAAAATGACAAAATTTCCCCTGGATCGATTTTTGTTTCAGATCAACCAGTCAAATTTGAGCCCATTCCGACTCGGTGGCGAAAAATGACGAAATTGCCCCCGGCGCGATTTTTGTGTCCGATCAGCCTGTCAAATTTGAGCCCATTCCGACACCGTCGAAAAAAATGACGAAATTGCCCCCGACGAGATTTTTGTTCACGGTCAACCTGTCAAATTTTAGCACATTCCGACTTTGTCGCGAAAAATGACGAAATTGACCCCTGCGCGATTTTTGTTTCCGATCAACCTGTCAAATTTGAGCCCATTCCGACGCTTTCGTGAAAATGACGAAATTGCCCCTGGCGTGGTTTTTGTGTCCGATCAACCTGTCAAATTTGAGCCCATTCTGACTCCGTCGCGAAAAATGACGAAATTGCTCCCGGCGCGATTTTTGTTTACGATCAATCTGTCAAATTTGAGCCCAATCCGACCCCGTCGAGAAAAATGACGAAATTGCGCCAGGATAAATTTTTATTTCCGATCAACCTATCAAATTTGAGCCCATTCCGACTCCGTCGCGAAAAATGACGAAATTACCCCCAGGGAGATTTTTGTTCCCGGTCAACCGGTCAAATTTGATCCCATTCCGACTCCGTAGAGAAAAATTACGAAATTCCCCCTCGATCGATTTTTGTTTCCGATCAACCTGTCAAATTTGAGCCCATTCCGACAACGTCGCGAAAAATGACGAAATTGCCCCCGGCGAGATTTTTGTTCAGGTCAACCTGTCAAATTTGAGCCCATTCCGACTCCGTCGCGAAAAATGACGAAATCCCCCCAGATCGATTTTTGTTTCCGATCAACCTGTCAAATTTGAGCCCATTCCGACACCTTCGTAAAAATGACGAAATTGCCCCTGGCGTGATTTTTGTTTTCGATCAACCTGTCAAATTTGAGCCCATTCCGACTCCGTCGCGAAAAACGACGAAATTGCTCCCGACGCGATTTTTGTTTACGATCAATCTGTCAAATTTGAGCCCAATCCGACCCCGTCGCGAAAAATGACGAAATTGCGCCCGGATAAATTTTTGTTTCCGATCAACCATTCAAATTTGAGCCCATTCCGACACCGTCACAAAAAATGACGAAATTGCCCATAGCGCGATTTTGGTTCCCGATCAACCTGTCAAATTTGAGCCCATTCCGACTCCGTTGCGAAAAATGAAAAAATTCCCCCCGGCGAGATTTTTGTTCCCGGTCAACCTGTCAAATTTGTTCCCATTCCGACTCCGTAGCGAAAAATGACGAAATTCCCCCTGGATTGATTTTTGTTTCCGATCAACCTGTCAAATTTGAACCCATTCCGACACCATCGCGAAAAATGACAAAATTGCCCCCAGCGAGATTTGTGTTCCAGGTCAACCTGTCCAATTTGAGCCCATTCCGACTCCATCGTGAAAAAGGACGAAATCCCCCCGGATCTATTTTTATTTCCGATCAACCTGTCAAATTTGAGCCCATTCCGACACCTTCGTAAAAATGACGAAATTGCCCCTGGCGTGATTT